>NW_022701552.1:248477-279968 GCF_011630105.1 Anneissia japonica
ATAAGGAAATGTCCGATTTGAATGATTTTTTACCATTTTATAGCTATTATTTTACTCTCTAACACTGTATTAATAACTCAAAATCGATTTTTGCGACGAGTGACTGGTTTGGCTTGTCTTTGCCACATTTGCCTGTCTCTGATGCTTCGTTTTAACCAGTTGTTTTAACCCCAATTGCTTTTTGTGTTGTTTTATTCCTATTAATGTTCTTGTTTCCATTCGGTTGTCCTCCACTTTTCCCTGTTGTCCCTCTTGTTTTAATTGTATACAATATTTTATTTTCTGTTGATTTTTATTTGGTAATTTTTTTAATGTTCTACTTCAATTTGTACTTTTTAAGATCAAATTGCAATAAGGTATTATCGTATCGTAATGTAAGGTATAAAAAAAGTCGCACCTAAGCATTGTTCGTTCAGCCAGAATTCAGATCAAGAGAATGAGTTTCCACAATCGTGATTATAGTGTCAAATTCGTCAAATATACTTTTGATGGAGGAACATTTAAACAGTAAAATGGTAGTAATCCTATAAGAATCCTCTTATTTACAGTTTACAGTTATATTCAGTTTTTAGTACGTGTATATTGTGTTGTCATGTAAATAAATTAGACCAGAGCGTGAGACACACCTCGAATGCATGAGCCCTGGCGTGTATGTAGCCTGGCGTGATGTCAAGTGGGCCTCTGAACATCAGATTTATTCTGTAAGGGTCGCCACACTCAAAATATGTTTTTAAATAAATAAATAAAATGACACGGCTTCCATTACTGAGTGGAACCCTTGCGCCTATTTATCGATGCTTTACTCTTGCCTAGCTAATCATTACTAATTATATTCACTAGTCACACCGCTCACCTCACACCACCTCCACACTGTGGGCGATCTGCAGTGCTGGTCATGAAAGATGACGTCAGTCATGCACGTCATTCTGGCTCTTCAATGGGTGATGGTGATGCAACGCCATTTACCGTACCTTAGCAAATTGAAGTAGAAATACGATGCCGTATCTCTAGCCACAGCGTATTTTATAATTAAAATATTTTTTAATTCATATATTAAGGAATATTACAAGTATCGAATGTTTAAAAAAAAAACCATGTCGGCCCACATGAATCACATTTCAAAACACTGTATGAACATGCTCCGATGACGTACCATACAATGTATTTCATCCAGCAAACCTACTCACTCCCACCTGAGCAAGGTTATCCCTATAGGCTATCCCTATATACAACAGGGGCGGATTTAGGGGGGGGGGCCGGCCCGGCCCCCCTTTTGGGAGGTAAAAAAAGAAAAAAAAAAGAAAAAAAAGAGAGAAAAAGGAAAAAATGATGGCCAAGAATGCCTCAAATGTTAAGCAAATTTAGGAATTACGCCAGTAGGCCTATCCATGTTTATACACTTCCAAAATGAAACTAATAATAGGCCTAGTACTTTACCAATGAAATTGTATCTCCGTGCCAACTTGGTGGGTGATTCTTTCCGTTCCACTGAGTCACCAGACTTATGTTAACTCGGCCAAACGGTGTGGGTGGGAACGTCGACGTTCAATGTAAACAAAGAAAAGGTATACAATTAGAAGAGGGAGATTAGAATTAGTACAAAAACAACACAAAACAGTCTACGTTATAGTAGGCCTATTTTGAAAAAAAAATGTAAACTTTTCACAAATTCGGCCAAAAAACAAACGTTAAGACCAGGCGAATTTTTATATCTGGGAACCCTGCACTAATATATAACTGTATGGTATCTGTATCCCGATCGAATACCTCCCGATCGAATACAGTGCCTCCAGATCCTGTATCTCTATGGTATGGAACGCCATACTGGACAATTGAGAGAACAGCATATCTCAGTTGCTTAAAACTGGTGATAGGGCCGCTGTCTCTGAGAATAGGTTAAAGTTAACGCTTTTTAGTTGATTAGAAAAAGTGTGTGGTGAAAAAGTCAGGTAATTTGGCTGAGCCTGTGGCACACAAAAGCAAAATGTAATGATGATGCTACATACTATAATGGACGTCGTGTTTATAAGATCACCGAGATCACCCATGGTAAACAATGGCTGTTTAAATATGTTTAAACTAGGGCCTACTATATTCGCACGCTCCCAAACTGCTATATTCATCACCAACATGTGTACTCTGTGTGGCCTCAACGACCTGGTTGCTAAACACGCCCATCTCTACCTAATTATTCGGTTGGGACAGGCCAAGGCGAGTTTCGTCGTGTTGCTTCCTCTTGTATATAAAGGGACAGTTACTTATCGCCGTTGGAAGGAAGCATTTCCAGCGATTTTACTCCTCTGATAGATAGCTGTGCGACCAGCGATGTGAATCCAATTATGCCAGAGGAACATTATGTATTTTGAGTGATCCGCACCAGTTTGCACATGAAACAACCCTATTCCACCCCCCCTTCGTCCGGCGTCGCCACGACGAGGTCGTCGGACTAAATATAATTTGCCTATCCAAATAACGTTATTTTGATTGCCAAAATCCCTAATATTTTGGTCTAAAATATTTGGTCCATGGCCTACTACTAACCATAAAAATCGATGGCGTAACTAGGTTATGATATATGGGGCCCTGGTTGAAGTGTACCGTCGGGGCCCCTGGTGCATGCAAATTGACCTTGGGGTTGGTTTTGGAGCAGGGGTCCTTCCGATTTTAAATAATCATTCATTTGGAAACAAATGCATGAGTAGGCCTACAAATTAATTTGAAAATCAAAGTCAGATTATTTTTATTAGTTGAAAACAAATTTAAACAAAATCCCAAACGTTAGTATGTTGAAAAGAATAAACAAAAATTCAAAAAATATTCATCCAAACCTTGATTGTGAAAATTTCAGAGATTATTTTATTAATATATGAACAGAAATTTCAAACTAAATTAAAGAAGACTAATGTCAGTGGTATGCCAAAAACTGCTCAAAGGCAAGTCCAAAATAAACATGAAGGTATATTGATCCATGCATAACTGATTTCCTTTGTAACCGGAACAGAGAGTGAAAAGATAATCTATTCAGATCTGGTTAAACTCAAATACAGCAGCACCTCAGGGATGTGTGCTATCGCCATTGATTTTCACGTCTCATCTGATGTAAAGTTAACTCATGTTTAGTGTAAATTAACCGATGAATCATGTAGGCCTATCACATGTTCAATTTCAAATGGCGATGAGAATGTGTTGAGGTTTACTTGAACAGTGGTACAATAATGATAATCAATTTTCGAAAGAAATATTCAGTCAGGGGTGGCGCCAGGATTTTTCCGACGGCGCGGGGGTGGGGATAGGGGAGAAAGCCGAGGTCCCCGGCAAGGGGGGGGGGAGTGGGTGTGGTCGAGCGTCGCTCAAAATCTTTCGAAGAAGAAATTATTGTTGATGACAATGGTCTAGTAGGTTGACAGGATGTTTCTCTCCCATTTTGTTCTCTCCTCTTTAAAAATTCACATAATTCGCGATACCTTCCCTTTAGCCTGAATTCATCCCTAAAAACTATTTCCTTACAGACATTAATCTTAGGAATTCTATACAATTTAGTGTCTTGTAACACTGTCTGATGTCAAACTTGACTTAAGTATGCAATAGTCATCGGGTTTTCCTAAAACACAAACTTTCATGTACATTTTTTTTCAAAAAAATATTGTTTATTTTTCACCAGTGGAGGTGTATCTCAATAGCAAAGTTAGTATCATGTGTTTTTATAATTCATTGCGTATTACATTACTTTGAGAAAAAAAATGTGTCCTAATGGGAAAATCGGGCCTCATAGCTCAGTTGGTAGGGTATTCGAACGGTAATCGGAATGACTTGCGCTCAAATCCACATTCATTTTCTAAAAAAATTATTATCATTGTTTATCACCATTCCAAACTTATCATAGGCTTTATAGAGTACCACATTCGTGTCGTCACGACGCCAAGGGGGCATGACTCCCTGTTGTCAACAGACGTAGGTTACCGTTCATTGCGCCTGAATGACTTCATATAAGCTTTCTGGAATAGGCATTTTAAAATCTAATATTTTACCATCAAAATGTACTAAAAACACAAAAGCTCGCATTATATTAGTTATCGAACACACATTTAATCATCAATTAAAATTTACAAAGAAAACTAAAATACCACATCTTAATAATCACGTTAGAAATTGGGATCAATGGTTTGTCAGTGAAGAAAATGGCATCCGGTTGAACGCTTTTTTTTGCAACGATAGCAACAAAGTAGCATCACATGGTATCGTGACGTAACACTGTAGTACTCTATAATATTTATTGCGTATTACGCATTATACCTTGAGAAAAAATGTGTCTAATGGGCCAAGGGTGTATACCACGTTAGAAATTGGGATCAATGGTTTGTCAGTGAAGAAAAATGGCATCCGGTTGAACGCTTTTTTTGCAACGATAGCAACAAAGTAGCATCACATGGTATCGTGACGTAACACTGTAGTACTCTATAATATTTATTGCGTATTACGCATTATACCTTGAGAAAAAATGTGTCTAATGGGCCAAGGGTGTATACCACTTGGCCTCACAGCTCAGTTGGTAGAGTGTCCAAACATTAATCAGAAGGTCTTCAATTCAAATCCCAATGGGGAAAATAAGTTGTTTCCTCAAAAATTTCCCCAAAACAGTATTGCTGAATGTAAGCAGCAGAATGAAGAGTAATCACCGAACAGTCAACAGTTCTGAACAACACTAGAAGCGTTAAGCAGCAACACTGTAGTCTGAGCAACATAAAATTCTGATTATTCATAATCGAAGGTGAGACCTGTCCCATGAAGGTTCTGCTGGATCACGGCATCAAACGCCTCGTTTTGAGCAACAGTGAAATGATTCTTCCAGTCACCAATTTGACCTAGTTTTACGAAAACAAACAGAAAATTACCATCAATCGTGAAAACATATTTCAGAATACTGTACTTAAAATTGTAATCTAATTGCATTCTTACCTAGCCACTGGATAATACCAATACATACATGTACACATCCTAATATGGACAGAACTTCTGAAAATGCAACACTGGATTCAAGTCCTATATTTTCAAAAGAACACCTTAATTTCAAAAATTTCCATTAAATTTCTCAAACCAGACCCTAATGGGGAACGCAGTTCCTATTGCTATATTTGGAATGTTACAAGTAATGTTTTATATATTTGAGTATTTTTGAAAGTTTTATCAGGGAGGAAGCAGGGTGGGGTTTGGGGTCCTGTTACAAAATGGCTACATGGTGTTTGCGATTATTCGATCTCTGACTATGCTAATATATATGTTTATAGTTCAAAGAAAAAGACCAATAGGTACCGATTTCAGGCTGAGTGCCATACTCCTAAATATACTCTGCAATGTTGAGTCTCTTGTTATGCCTATCACTCGGATATTTCACTATGTATGCAACATACTAATTTGAAAACAATTTTTGAAAAGCTTGGCATACACTTTTAAATGTTGGTCTGTCAGACCCAAAACAAAGTTTGTTCAGATGGCTAGGTAGTGTATTCTGGTGCATAGGATCAAACAAATCATGTATATCTCTGTCAGAAGCTGGATAAAACGTTAATTTAGCAAAAAGTCATTATCCTTATTATTATCAAAGAGAATGGAAAGATGCCTAACTTTGTATGCATGTAATTTGAGTTTGTGTGCGTGTTCGATACAAATGTCTTTTATGTGTATATCATCTCTTTTGAAGGATGGCCTCTAAGTCGAGGCAGTACTTCTGAGATTATGTTCCATTTTCAAAGCAAAACTGTGAGTTGGGCCTCTAAGCAAATTGAGATATTTTTTAAATATCTATGCGCTATACACAAATGGTATTATTGTTAATATATTACCTATCCATTCTATATCCTTTTTTAAGAGCTAAATTGTAATGTAACCTTTTCGAATGAATGGTGATTTTCCCATAGCTTTGGTCAGAAACTTGCCATCGGGAGTTTTCTTCTCAATGTTGTCATACGTCTTTTTCATGTTCTTCAATTCGGAATGGTGCACGACACGATCAAGTTCCTCGTCACTTAGAGGGCGTTCAAGATGGTCAGCAAACCTGATGATTGACCCTCTTGGATCCTATACATAAATTTAAAAAATTTTTATATATTGTAAAAGAATACACTTTAAAGAAATATAGTTCTTGATAAAGCTGTTCAGTGGCGGATCAAGCGGGGCCATGAGTTCCCGTGTGCCCACCCCTCCCCCCCTGTCAGTCAAGCAGAAAAATAAAAAAGAGGGAGAAAAATTTTAGTTAAAGAGAGGAAAGAGGAAAAAAAAGGAGAGCACACATGAGTTCAGTGGCAATCCAGGAGTGGGTGAAAGGAGAGCTCGATTATTTACCACTTATTTACACCAACCATGGTGGGGCTGAGTGGGGCGTGGCGGCGTGAACTTTGTTCACCCCGTCAGAAATTCTCTGGATCCACCCCTGCTGTTAAACAATCATAATGTTATTTAGACCAGAAGTACTTACCAGTGGCCAGCCAGAGGTCATCCTCAACCGACCCTATTAAGGAGTTTTTATATTATAAACATTTTTTAAAGTGCTGAGATTGTTGTCATGTCTTATATTGTTATATAGCAGACTAATACTGTAGCTACCTTTTATTCATTATGATTCAGTTTTTACTATTATTTCAACAATACTTTGTGAGGGTGATCCAGCCAGAGATACAAAGGGAACAATACATGACTACAAAGAATAACCTAGACATGAATATAAAGCTGAATAATTAAAATTCTATTTATAAAGATAAAATTGAAAAAAAAAAAAAAAAAAAATTTTTTTTTTTTTTTTTTTTTAATGGTCATTTGCATATCGTACCTTTTTCATATCCTCATACTTCATATAAAGGAAATTTGGTTCATGTCGATATTTCCAGAAACTGAGAATATGTGTAAAGAATCCACCACCCATCACTGGAAAGTAAACGTACAAGAGAGGTTTAATCTTTTGTAGCTTCAGGGCTTTCAATTTGAACAAATCTGTATTACAAGGGGCCTTTCAATTTCCGATGAGATGTAGGAGGCCATATTTCTAGGTTAAGTAAAGGGTAGTCCTTCGCTGTAGTCTCAAGAAATCATAATTTTGGCCAAAAGAATTGTGGTTAACTGGTGGGTGGATGGGGCATAGGTGTAAGAAACGTTAATTGTCAGCAAGGGGTTTAAACACTTGACCATGTTGAGAGATTTAATAGTAAACACTGCACCACCTGCTCTCAAATACCTGATTTCAAAAATGTTTCACTCAGCTATGTTCCAGCTTTAAATCAAGTTGCTTATGTCCCCTGGCTTTCTTTTGGGCATACAAGATCAGGCCCATCCTTTTCTGGACTTGGAGGGTTTCTTTTGCCCTGCATTCTTTAATTTAAAAAAATATAAATGCAAAGTGGCAACCTATCAATAGTTAGCTCTGCTTTCATCATTGAATGAAACCTTTACAGTGCTTACAATCATCTTGCTTTATCCATTCCTCAGCATGTACATTCCAGTCTGATTGGACCAACCTAGACATCGCATGGTATAATGATACGCAACAATCTTTAGGGTTTCTGGTTACATAAATCACCTGAAATGAAACAGTACATACCTATTGTTTAACTATCCCCATTAAAGACTTCAAGTAAGTTTGAACATGAATATGTGAAATGTGCATTATTCTGCCCTTCCTTAATACTCTTGTGAAAAAGATTGATTTCTGTCTGCATTGGAAAATACCATCAGACAGACTACAGTAAGTTGGTATGTACACTTTGCTATGTGATGGATCATAAAGTTTTGAAAGAGCTCGCACTACTTTATTTATTTTATTTTTATTTCATTTATATATCGCTCTTAACAAAGCGCCTCACATGATCGAGAACTAAACAACATCAAAGCATTGCAATCACAGACAGCACAAAACAAAGAGATAATATAACATGTCATAGAATCCGAAATCGACTCTTGGCACTCATGAAATAAAAACTTTTAGTTGTTTCTTAAAGAGTTGATGTTGCTGATGTTGTTTTTATTACTATCCAAAACAATCTTGTCATGTGATTTCATGGTCATGGCGCTATCAAACTAAATGGTACTAGTACCTTAGGCTTCTTTGAGAAAACCTGAGAAGGGAGGAGTTGTTCAGGCAGGTGGGTGAGTATCACTCTACACCCTTCTAATGAGGCCAGCTTTAAATGAAAGGGTTCCAACAAAGTAAGGTTGCTTTTATCCTTTGGGTACGACATTTCAAGTGGAGCTTCCTGTCGACTACGGTCGATCTTTTCAGGATCACCACCAGTCAGAATTAGATTGATGATTTCAGCTGACCAGTGGGTGCCTATGTGAGAAATATGAATAGGTACATTTTAAATAGACTATGTCTGTTTGTAAAACAGAACAGAGGGCTTTTCATGATTAAAATTCAGGGGTGATGCCAGGATTTGCCCGACTGGAGGGCCAACGATTCCAGACGAGAGCAATGTGGGTGTGTTCAGGCATTGCTCAAAATCTTTTGGAAGTGGTCTGAAAATATGACAATTACTGGTTTCAAAAGCTTATTAATCAATTTTAGAGTCTATGTAGAAGATATCATTTTTTCCTCCATCACAAATCCTGCACCTCTGGCCCTCTACTGGCACCAATCTTGCTGCAATTCAAAATTAAGTGAATGTTTAATGGGTTTCAGATTTTACCAAATGTAATGTAAATCAAAAATTTTAAAAATCAAAACAGCCAAACAAATAGTCAGATAAACCAATATTTACCACATTTAGGAAAAGTAACCAAGAATATGTCATCCGGTCTGACTTCAAATGTTGCCATGGCGTCCAAGTTAGCAGGAGGTATAAAAAACTTGTTAAACTTAACCCCTTTGTAGTGATAGAAACCTTTCACAAATTCTTCTTCTAAGAATGCTTTTTCTGCCATGTTTATCTGAAGAAAAAGTTGAAACATTTATACACAATAATAATTAGTACTGTAATAACAAAACTAATGCAGTCATGGGATCTAGAAGTTTCCATTAAATTTAACACTTGACCAATCAGAAAGTGCTATTCAATAGGTGGGGTTGGGAAGAAAAAATATATAAAAAGAGGGAAAAAGAAAAGGAGGAAGATGTATGGACTCCAAAAAACAATTTTAACTTCTATTTAAATGTAATGTATTGTGAAGCATTTCTTGTTAATTAACCACAACACACAAACATGATTGCTTTTACAAATATTAGTAATCAGCATTAACTTTTATTATAATACAGAATATTTTTAGGATTTGTGCATATAGATTTCTTCAATCAATATAGACTGAAATAAATAAGTGTGTTTTGCATTATTATCATTTAGTAATTAAACAAAATAGTACACTATTATTTCACAAATATCAGTAAATTCATCTGTATAAGGATTTTTAATGGACCTTAATTTCCAGAGTATCAATCACAAATAACAACTAACCAATCAGAACTGAGCCAGCAATATGCTACAAGTCTAAAAATATCAAAAGGGCAGACTTGGGCTTGTTTCTGCTGAGCAAAAAAAACACTTGTTTTTAAACGGTTATTAAAAAACACGTGTTTTTTCCCCAGTAGAAACAGGCCACAAAACAAAAACATGGTTAGGAATGCGTTCTAAAAATGCGTGTTTTTACACGCTTTCGTTATAGGGTTCGCATTCAGAAATATGCATGTTTTGTGGTACACTTTTCAGTCATGACCCGTAGGTGACCCAAATTGACCTCTTCGTTGGTTTGACTGCTTGTACGCAAGAAATTTGGGGCGAAGAAAAAAATTAAACCAATAGAATGACATGGTTGAAGATCATACCATACTTTTTCATACTTTCGTGGTGTGTTGTTTACTTCTTTCGCAGCATGCGCACATGTAGCTCGCAATAGGTAAGGTCGGCTTCAACTTCCGTTGGTGACCATCATTTAGGCTCCGCCCACCCGTTTTTGGCGTTATTTAGCAGAAATACGCCCATAGAGGAATTGTACAGTACAAGTATTCCTATTTATATTATCATATTTTATAATTGATTGTATAATTATTTATATCTTTAAACAAAGTAACTATATTACTTTTATTAATTATGTTTTGTTACTTTTTTGTATTTAACTGAACCACTTTGGCAAAATCAGTACATTGTATTGAAAGTGTATTTCAGAATAAAGAAAGAATAAATAAATAGATATTAAACTGTTTGCAGATTAAAGCCCACGTCCCATACGATTTAGAAATAAAGTGAAACACACTGCAAAAATGAAATTGTTTCCACAACTAAAGCGCAATTGAGCAACACATCACGTCTCATTGCGCGCGCCATACAATATGCTTCATCCCACCCTACTTGTTGACATTCTCGAACGCAGGAGGGCCTAGTCAGTAAAAAACAAAAAAAAAACCAAAAAAAACAAACTAAGCCAGCCTAATCTAGCCTATATATTTAGGTTTCAACACTCTTATTTCCAAGAGTATCATGCAATGCGACAATAATATAGTATGGTACAAATGAAATCGTGTCGTACGTACACTCCGTAGCAACTTGATGGACGGTATTTCTGTTCCGCGAGCGACTTATCTCTACCGGTATGGAAGGCCATTCTGGAAAATTTAAGGGTTTCATACTGATTCATCGACTGGTGAGTTTGCAGGGCGTTAGCCCGTACACTACCATCACTAACACAATGACATACTATTTTCTATTAGAATCGAGTCAAATTGCCTTCTACTCTAAATTAGCTTCAAGTTAAAAAAACGAAGTGTTTATGTGCCTCTTTAATAATAATAATAATAATAATAATAATAATAATAATAATAATAATAATAATAATAATAATAGTAATAATAATAATAATAATAATAATAATAACATTTATGTAGCGCATAATGCCGGAACTTCTATGAGCTTAACATAAACAGAAAAAAGAGTGAAAAAAGTAGAACTTTAGAAATAAACTAAATATCTAACCAACACCACAATGAACTGTGAACAAATTACAAAATATGATTATATAAAATCTTCGTAACCACCCTTCTTATATAGTTCTACCCACTTTGGAAAAATCTGTATCTTATTAGCTGTCTCCGAGTTTTTCGTTAATAAATAGCCTTTTAATGTCTTTAAACTCTCAATTTGTTTTCCTCCTCCAGAGAGACTTTTTGAAAATAGCTTTTGCATATAAGCGTTGTGGGCTTCAATCTCGTCCTTTAATTTACTATTTATTTGATAATCATACGGTACATTTAACAAAAACTGATGGAAGCCCAATAAACTTAAAGGCATCCGGCACGCCTCTGAATAATGATAATTAGTTTCAGAATAGATAATTGAATACAACATAACACGGATAGGCCATATGCATTGAAGGCAAAACGGGAGGAGAGGGCACGTGCCCCCGTGTGCCGCCCCCCCCCCCCTTTGCTGGATCCGCCCTGTGTGTGTGGTGGATGCATGGTTAGCTAATTTGTCTGACCCTGTGGCACTACAAACGCAAAATTGTAATGATGCTACATAAATTTACTGTAGCACGTCGGCGTTTACAAGAGATCACCGGATCACCCGTGGTAAACAGAACTACATACTGTATTCGCACGACGTAATTCACCTTGCTAGTGAGTTAACATGTTTACTCTGTGTGGCCTCAACGACCTCGTTTTAACACGCCCATCCCTGTAACATATTCGATGGGTCAGACCATGGAGGTATTATTATTATTATTATTATTATTATTATTATTATTATTATCAATAATACCTCCATGGTCAGACCATGGAATGAGTTTTTTTTTTCGTCGTGTCAGGAACATTATGCACTTTGAGTGATACGCACAGTTTGCATATCTAACAACTCTACTTTATCCGATCTCACCCCCCCCCCCCCCCCATATGGCGCCAAGATTCGACGAGGTCGTCGGAGCAAATATAATTTGCCTATCAAAATAACGTTATGATTGCCTAGCCTAATATGGTCTAAAATAATATGTGGTCCATGGCCTACTAATAAGCCAAGCTTCCCGTGTGAACCAACCCAGGATCTTTATCCCGGGGCTCTGACCCGGGACAGCCCCTGCGGGACATGTCAGAACCACCCTGTCGGAAAAATTTCTGGTAAGACACCACTGCCTCAATGTAACAGTTTGACAAAGAATACTCTTAAGTTAGGACTCTCTACATTGGTTTTCGTCTGCATTAATACAGAAACTAATAAACATAAAAGGTTGATACATAACTCTCTGATTTCTTTTGTAACCGGAACAGAGAGATAATCTCAAATACAGCTGCACGACCTCAGAAATGTGTGCTATCGCCATTGCTTTTCACGTCTGAGATGTAAATGGCCATGAGAATAGGTAAACATTCTTAGACATGATAATGATATTCAGTTTTCAAAGAAACATAGGCCTACAGCAAAAAATTAATGTTAAAAGCAGGGGAATGTAGATAGGACTAGTGACAAAACGATGGGCGTTGGACGAAAATTTAAATGGAATACTAATAATAATAATAATTTCACTGTTCCCTGCTAAAACAAACATTCATCGAATAAAGGTTAACGAAAGGTTATAGGCCTATGTCTTGTAAACTTTAACGTTGGTACAGAATGATACCAGATACAAGACAAAATTTGTTGAGTCTCTTAGAGCATGTTAGATAGACTCTTTGTATTTTGCGCTCTATAAACGGAAAACCATTAACCATTTGTTGTCTCCAATAAAAACGAAGAAATTACTAAAAAAAAAATTTACAATTAAAAGAAAAACCACATACAAATTGATCGAGGATACAAAGTATTAACATGAAAATTCCATAAAAATCCGCTGACAAAAGACATAAAAATATCTAAAATATTAAAAGGCTACAATATTTAAAGATAATGATAGATGATGCTCTTCTACTGTTTTACCAAAGCATGCAACCGGTCTTTAGCGTTGTAGCATTAACTGGGGCATATGGGACTGACCATGAAATACTGAGTTTCTGAATAGGCTAACTAGGTCAGCATGTACAATCAAAGGTACTGAAGTCAGCGATGTAGGCCTAAGTATATACTTAATAAAACATAACATAGCATAAAAGACACCCTATCCATTTAACAAATTCATCCGTTAGCAACTCCGACAGGATTGTTCCATGGGCTTTGAAACGCACAACCGCCATAAACACTGCTTCTGTCCATGTGCAATAGAGTTCTTAATGAACACTTCAGCAGATAATCACAATCAAAACTTACTAACATTTTCAATACCAGTACTCTATAGAGCCATAATCTTTTATGTCACAAATATTGTCTTGTCTTTCAAAGTTCTCAAGTAGTAAATTAAGTCAATTTATGTATCAACTCAAAGAAAAAATGTCATATCCCTGTATGTATTTTATATGACAATGAATACCGGTAGGGCCATAATCAATCTTGAGTCTTGAATCTTGAGGTTGTGCCCATGGATATTTAAAAATTGATTATAATGAATACCATTAAATATTAATGCATGAATACTTAGATTATAATCTGAAAACTATTAAATGTTAATATATAGGTGCAACATTTAACATATATGTCTATGTCTATATGCATAATAGGCCTATGTGTGTATATATATTTAACGTGGCTGGATAGACATCCTTGTTTTTATGAGTTTGTATAAGCATCAGTCCTTGTATAAGGGATTTTGAATTGTTGTTTGTGTCCTCGTCTGGCTCTGGTTGGTTTTGGTGCAATAGTCCTCGTGGTAGTTAAATTATCATGTCACCGTTTATGTCCATCAGGCCATGAGAATGTTATGAAAGCAAAAGAAGGTCTAGAAATGCATAAGCATCCGTACTCCAATTGAAAAACAAAACAATGAGCCAAAATGATCATAGCTTCTCTTGTAATCGAGTGGTTCATAGAAATGTATTTATTTCCACTAAAACATTATCCAGTATCATGTGTTACCATACTATCATTATTTTACCTTTCTTATAACTAAATATAAGCCACCCTCCATTTACAGAGTAATTGAGTGACCCTTGCACACGCCGTGTCATCTATTAATCTCGAATGTTGTCGGCACATGTATAATAATTAAATCAAGAAATAAAAACACATTTTGTTCATCATGCTCTCTTGTTATCTGATCAAATGAAAATATTACAATATCATTTGGTATAAAATAAGCAGGGAAAGGTTCGAATTACTTTCCTGGTATAATCAGGGAGTTGTTATAGTGACAGTTTAACCAGGGAGATGTAAAATGGTCTCCCTCACCCTCTGTACGAGCACCTCCCGTAAAACATCACCTCATCTAGGACTTTTCTTCTGATTTACCTCCCGTAAGCAACCACCTTAAAAAGTTTGTAATATCTTTACAAGAAATACAATCAGATCATTCTTTGTAAGTCCGTAAGTAACCGAAAATTAGACAAGGTGATGGTGCGCCATTAGGCGCGTCAAACTAAAAGGCCTAATTATGATTTTTATAGCAACACTTAGAAAATAATATAAAAGCGATAAGATAAAATTGGCCTACGCTTTCTCACGTCCAAGAAAATGCTTACAGTAAATACAACATGCTTTTATTGAGCTAATTAAAAATAGGCCTTCATCGAAGAGATACCCGTGGGAAAACAGAGAAGAGCGAAATCTCCACCAAAAATTTATCTTATTTACACATAACGCTCAGGCTAATTTTTTTTGTTTTTTTTGTTAGAGTTTTATAGAAATTAACGTTGTGAAACCTCTAAATGTTATATTTTATCACGTAAAATAGCTCAAATGCTCAACATGCCCTTAGCCCCAGACCCGACCTTGTCGGCCCTCGCCCAAGCATAGTTGCTCGCTGCTCTCGCAAGGCTTGACAGTTGACCCTATACCCCAAAATTTACTCTGGCTACGCCCCTGCACAAATATTAATGTACGAGTAAAAATGTTATGATTTTTTTGTGTTTAAAAGCAAATTATATTAACAACAATAATCAAGACAACAGAAACATTTCCATATGGATCAACATCAAAGTGTAAACAAAGCAAGCTCAAGTTAAAAATACCATAGGCTTATTATATATAGTAGGCTACCAGGGGTGGTGCCAGGATTTGCCCAACGGGGGGTCCGACGACGTCCCCGACGAAAAAAGTGGGCGTGTTCGGGCGTCACTCAAATCTCCCGAAAGTGTTCCAGGGGGCGAAACCCCGAAAAATATGACAATTCAGGGGTATCAAACTAATATGTAGAAAATACAATGACATCTTATTTCTCCCCGACGAATTGTGGTTTTTCTTCCCGGTGGGGTGAGGGGACAACTCTCCCCGACGGAAGCCCGCACCCCCCCCCCACTGGTGACACCCCTGCTCAGTATACATACAATTTTTTTTTTTTGCGCCATGAGCGCCTTTGATGGATACTGGTGCATTAGCATTATAAAACATTATTTCCCTTCCTTCTTTATTTACTTAGGTCTATAATTTATTTATTTACTAAGTATTTATTTAACATAAAACAAGATATAATATTTTCACTTCTAGTTTATTGATGACAATTATTTATAAATGGATATTTACCGTACTATTCATTACTAAATTTATTCTTGTCCAGTACTTTAGGTAACTTATAAAAGAGCCTATATAATATATAATTAGGCCTATAGGTGACATTATTTTGATTAAGCAGGAAACAGTTTTGCCATATAGGCCTATTGATAGTATCATTTTGTGATATTTGTATAACGCAATGTAGTCAATAACAAATCTTTAATAAATTCTATCTCGTTTGATAAAACGTTGTTGTAATTCCTTAAACATGTTGTGATATTTTATTTAAGCTTTGCGTTTGCAATAAAAGAAGGTGAGATACGGTAGTGAAATAAAACTGTAAATCCGGGAGCAGTGAAAATTACTTGCAGAAACAGACCATCACGGCTCCCAATTTTCAATTCATAATATTATACACACATGATACTTTCCAGAATAATAAATAATGATGTTTCTTTAGTGATTAGAAGATAATATGGCAACACATGATGGATAAATGATAAAGTTTTACTGGAAAAAATACATTTCTAGGTACACTGGATTGCATAGTTAAGGGAAGCTATGATCATCCATTGTTTTGTTTCGCATTTGGAGTACGCCCAGTTTTTAATTCATAATACACAAAAAGAATAAAATGTTGATACAAACAACTCCAAGCAGCCAAAACCTATAATTGTAAGCAACAAGACAAACAACCCATTGTGTACTCCCCACCTTACAACGGCATAGTCCATTGTTGGGCTTTAGACAGGAGTGGCTTTGGACAGAGTGCACTGATTAAAATTGGGTAGACCTAAATGTTTATGTTCAATACAAACAGCCAATTTTGTACCGTTTCTTACGTTATTTTTTAATATTTTTAATTTTAAGTATTTTCTTCAATTTTGTTTGTCTTTTTTTAGTATTTATTGTTAGGGGAGTTCAGCTTTTTTTTTGGGGGGGGGGATAGTGCCTAGTCAGCTTCCTGACTATATACGCTATAACGAAAGAAATATGTAGTGGAATAAAAGTATGAAGTGGCCTCTAAACAAGCTGTTATTATTAGGCCTAGTACTGTACACATTAAGAAAAAATATCAAACCATGGTAAAACTAATTCCTCAATGGTACAGGCATGCTGGTAGACGTATATACAATGTTAATTTTATATGGTACAATCATAAACTAATTCATCCATGGTGACTGGTAGACGTATACAGACTGTTATTGTGCAGGAAGCGGTAACTGTTTCACTAGCAATTGGCAGAAAACAAAGACATTTATAAGACTATTTGATTGGTCGGAACTAGCGGGAAGTGCTCGGATTGGTTTATAACATTGTGACGTTCCCTATTGTATAAAATTTATATAACAGGTAGGTTGGTGCATGGAGGAATTATTTGAGTACAGAGTTCAAGAACCAGCTGGGGACAATGCAAGCTATCGAAGCAGCATAATCAAGATGTAGCAACTATGAATCCGCAACTATACAGTCCAAGGAAGAGGACGCGCGCAACAAACATTTAATTATAAAGGTAGGGCCACTGATTTTGAATCCTTTCAAATGTCAGCACATACCAGGGAGGATAGCACCTTCACCTTATATAGGGCCTATAAGCTGTGAGTTGTAATTAATGTATAATAAGACTCTGGTTTAAGCAAGGACTATCCTTTGCCCACGTGCTTGAATTGAAGAATTGTTATAGGAGGTTACCGAATTTCTTTTGTTAATGATATTTTTAATAATACATGGTAGATAGGTACATTATCCACAGACCCTATATGATGTTAAATTTGTTTACTTTTTATATACTGGCCACTTTTATCTTATTAGCCTAGCCATTTTATCTATGTGATAGGGGATTTATGAATGATCGGTGAAGAGTCAATTAAATAATTGGAATTTTTTCTAGTAGATAAGGCAAAAACAATAGAGGGCTTTGTGACTCTGTTTTGACCTCGACAGAGCTTCCATCAAAGAGTGCTACCAAAGATGGTGCTACAACCTAGCTCAGCCTGTCTCATTAAACTTATATAAAAGGTGTGGTATGGTAACAGTGATTGTTGAGGTTAAATAACAAAGATGTTTCCTAGAATCTAGATAATCAGGTAATCTACGCATACACACAAGCAGTAGGAAGGAGTGTAGGCCGATGCAGGAATGCTATTATAGGAAAGAGGGCAGTACCAGTACTACAGTAGTAGTAGTAGTAGGCCTAGCCTAGGCCTAGTAAGTAGTAGTGTAGAGGAAGAAGGCTTAGGCTAGCCTACCTTGGGCCTAGGCCAAGCTAATAGGCTAGGCCTACTTACTTCTACCGCCTAAGCCCTACTACTACTACTACTGGCCTAGGTACTATAACCCTAGGCCTAGTGTACCTAGGCTTGGTATTCAATTCAATTTTATTTTTCCAATTTTAAGAAATTTTATTTTTGATATTTTTGATTGATATTTTAATTTTGTACAAATGAACATTCTAAATAATAAGTTTCTTGTACAAATAAACATCCTAAATTAAAAATGTCTCTCTTATTAGCTCTTCCAAAAAAACCCCACTATTATAAGGCCAATTTAAAAAATATACTTGTTTAGTGTCAACCCCTCAACTCAAAAATTTTCAGGGGTGGGGGAAGGGGGGCATGTTTTTTTTTTTTTTGCTCCAAGATTTTTTGCTTCAAGATTTATATCTCTGCACAGCATTCGGTTTCAGATTATGTCACCGTTTTGGCTTGTACGTAAAAGAAAGTCTACAATTGAGTCGGTACATCTTTTTTAAACATTGAGAAACACATTTGATTCATTTATATACGCAGCCCATGAATTGCCACAGCAAAGAATTGCATTTGCAATATTTTTTACTGTATGAAATGGGTGGCAAGCCAAAACTTTGACTGAAACTGGCCTTAGAAACTAAAATTTACGTACGTCGTCAAACCAAGGTACATAACAGATTTGTTTGTACAATATTTATTTTTGGCAAGGCCTAGTCTACGTACGATTGTGTGTGTGAATTGGCTTGACTTTCGACTAGGGGGGCCTAGGTAGGGCTAGCCGCCTAGCCAGGCCTAGTCATTTGGTACTGTAGCTAGGCCTAGTTACTAGCCACCTAGGCCTGAAACATCGGCCAATTGAAGCTACGTAGCTGCCTAGATCGTAACACTATTATTTGTCTTGTACTGTAGAGTATTATCATTTTCAAAAAAATTGTTTATTATCTAAAAAAACAACCAAATTAAACAGGTACTCTAGTACCCGATTCACACGTGAAGTTAAATTTAACAAAAAGTAACAAATTGTAACTGAGCGATCTCCCGAGTTATTCCTACCGAGATAAAAAGCATTTACACGCGTCTGTAAGGTAATGCCAAGGTCGTGTAAAATTTACTCGGTGTTTATTCATTGAATCATTTTTTCACCTACTGCGATATAGGTCTAGCTTAGGCCTAGTTGAGAACCCCTGTCACAGATGGACTGTTGAACTCACCATCACAGTAAACATTCGAAGCAATCAATTGCTGTACTACTACTACTACTACTACTAAACTAGGCATAGCTTCCAACGTTTCTGTCGACTCTTGATAATACTAGTAATAGTACTAACACCATCCTGACGTTCATTTTATGTATATCTTCTTCTTCTACCATTACTAATTAGCATCAATAACAAGGGTAATTCATTCATCATTGAGAAAAACTAGGCCTATCTATTTCTAGTGGATCAGAATCGTCTGCAGAAGGAAGAAAATTCAAAGAACCCTGTGAAACACAGTAGATTGTTGTTGTGTTGAAAATCCCTGCGCATGCGCAGATCCATCCATGCTACATCTCGGAAGCTTTACCAGCCTCTGCGAGGCTGGTAAAGATTGCCGAGACGTTCCGAGATTTCACAAGGATATTACATGGAGGTACTTTCACACGTGCCGTAAAATGTTACTTTTGGTTACATTTTGTTACCTTTGGTAAGATTTTTGTACGTGTGAATTGGGTATAGACCTAAGTAGGCCTACATAGTACTACCGATGTCTGTGACAGTCAGAGCTATTAAACAACTAGAGTGCTGACAAGATGGCGAAGCAATGCAGAGTTATGTATGTGTACCATCCAATATGGCCGCCGAAGGAAAGCCCCCCCACCTTCAGGCTTAGTATACATATTACCATAAATTAGCCCTCTGGCTGACTATTATTTCATTAATGATAATTAGTATTGATAATAACAAATTAAACTATCGTAGCCAAAAAGAGGCCAAGTAGAGCCTGTGACTGGTGAGCGGTCACTCTTCTGTTATTTCCAAAAACAATAGGAACATTATATTAAATAAAAAAATGTAGATGCACAACAATTGTGGTACTTTTACTAATTTTACTTATAATACAGGTAGAAAAGCTCATTAATTTTTGGCATTGAAAATTTGAATTATTATGTGATGTTGAATATAATAATGTTCTTGGCAAGCCTACTGTATGCATAAATTAGAAAGGCATGAGATTTCGATAGCTAATTAACCAGCCAAGCTGGTATCGGAACAGAACAAAAGAAGCATTTGCTTTCAAGCTAGGAGTGGTTGTAGGCTTTTGGATAAAAATGAGAACCATTGTGTGGGCTTGGTATTTTAACAGGTAGATATTCATAGAGTTGACAGGGTCCTGTGTATGCAAGATTTGGCATTGGCATCAAATGTGGTTGGACCTTTATGTTATAAGTTGTCATACTGTAGGCTTGGAATGTGTTATGCTATATTTTATAATTGTCATAGTATAGTAGGAGTCTCGGACTGTTATGATTTACTTCTACCACATTACCTGATTTCTTGTGGGCAAGGTATCATGTAGGCCTACATGATGCTCATTACTTTCTACTGTACATTGTTTTGGAGTTCCATGCATTGTTCCACACTACCATCCATGGAGACGTAAGGTGCTAAGCACCACCATTGTAGGACTATTTTTGCTATGCCAGCTTTTGATTGTATGCGAGTGGTCACAAATGCAATACAATGGAGGTAAAAGACATTGTACAAAATAGAGTTGGACCAACACAATGGGCATTTTGTTTTGAGAACATACCGGACTAGAGGTCTTATGATGCTCATTACCTTCTACTGTACATTGTTTTGGAGTTCCATGCATTGTTCCACACTACCATGGAGACGTAAGGTGCTAAGCACCACCATTGTAGGACTATTTTTGCTATGCCAGCTTTTGATTGTATGCGAGTGGTCACAAATGCAATACAATGGAGGTAAAAAGACATTGTACAAAATAGAGTGGGATCAACACAATGGCGCGTTTTGTTTGAGAAAATACCTGACTGGATGTCATCTGATTGGTTCATATAGCTAAAAAAAAAATAAAAATAAAAATTAGACCGATTTTAAGAATAGCAGACAGTAAGAATTTACATTTAATGATGTTGGTACCTATAACGACTATGCATTCTTTGATTAAAATTGTGAGACACCAAATACACGCTATTTAATTCGTCTCACCATTTTGACTTTGCTGCCTCCTATGAAACAAACTTGTTCTGCTCACATGTACTGAATATTGCATTGTTGTAGGTTTAGCTGAGAAAGTGGTATTGAAACCAAACCGAAAATTACAGTTAAGAGCTGGTGTGTGCAGTATATAGCGCAAGATGCGAATACCAATTGTGGCGGCAGCAAAACTAAATGCAAATGAAGAAAAAAATTTATAAATGATACGGGGACAAATACATGTATTTTAAGGTAGGTGCATTGATTTGGCATATCGTTAAAACGCATCTAGATCTGATGTATGTACATATTACAGTACTATATATGAACTTTATACTGAATTTTTATGGAGAAATGTTAATTTTTGTCTAAGTGCCTTTCTGATCTTCTGAAATGGAATATGTGATTATGTTATGTTGGTTTTTTTTGTGTTATGTTATTTTGTTATGTTTTTTGCCGCTTTTCAGATGGAATTAAATAGCGTGCTGTATCCCATCTTTTCGACTTTGTCGCTTCTATGAAACGAACATGTTGTGCTCACATGTAACTGATTCTTGCATTTTTGTAGGTTTAGCTGAGAGTGGTATGGAAACAAACCAGAAATTACAGTATACCTTAGCGACAATGTTCAAATGCTGGGATTAGTGGAAAGGCCCATTATTTGAAAAGTAGAAGCATGTTTAGGTATGTTTACACGTATTTATTAGGAAGCTTTCAATTTGTGCGACGATGCGACGCTAGAACGGGATCACCCATGCGTGATCGTCCCACCTAGCGACTCGACGAGGTGACCTTAACGTTCTCGCATGCGCTGATGACTTTTAGTGACGTCCTTACGTTCTATGTCCTACCGTGGTCGTGCAATCTACAGCTCCCTATTTATAGGCCACCTTTTTTTGCATATAGGCGTGTATTTGTGTGATGAAGTGGGAATAGAATCTATAATACTATTGTATAATTTAGTAATACGTATAAACTGATAAAATTTTATCCTCGTATTGTTTCTACCATATATAAATTTTCATTAACTCCATTTTTAAGAATACAAGTCAATCTTGATTAATTTCTATGACATTCAGTATTTTTAATTGTTTTTTAAATACTGTAATCGTTTGTTTACATTGCATCTGATTCCTCTTATTATGAAACAAAACTTCCACTCTTTGTTTTGAGAGTTAACCCCTACACTTTTTCTAGACATTACCTACTAAAAATATGATTGTGAGTACTTTTAAATTGTAATTTAATGTTTCTTATGAGTGCAACCACAACAACAACAATTGTTGTTTATGGCAACAGTATGCTGCCATAAACTATAGTATATTCATGATTAACAAAATTTGTATTTATAGCATAATTTTGAAGCTGGTGAAATTAACAACTACCATGTGTTGAGATCGAACAAGATCTTCGAGACCAAATGCAGCAAAGACTAACGTGAAGGAATGCAGCAACACTTCGTCGAGAGAATAATGACTGTGATGACACTAGAGAGGGAGACAAGAACAAAAAGTAGCTTTAAGGTTGAGTCATTGATTTGTCATTCTGTTAAAGCTTGGTTGATGCATTGATAGAATTTGTATAACTTTGTGTAGTTTACTTTAGATATAAACTATAACCGAATTCTTCTTCCACTGGAATTATCTGTGTAGCCACCACGAATTTCACAATTTTCTTTGCATTTTTTTATGTGACATGCACAAGTTTGTTACATATTCCCCATTATCCTATGTAGCCTCAAAATCAAAGAAATGTTATTTTCTGATTATTTTCTTCATATTTTTTATCATATAATTTTTACTACTAAATTTCTTTATCATTAGAAATCATATAGCATTTATGGTCAAATCCTATTGCCATTAGTACACACAAACGATACTTGAAACTACCTAACCCATTTTGAATCGCAGGCCTGATTTTCCGATTACGCAAACGGTCGTTATTTACAAGGGAATTATTTAACGTAACACGCAAGTTGCATATTATCTTATGTATCCTCGAAATCAAAGAAATAACATCGTTAACTAATTAAAAGGTTCACGTCTTTCGAAACTAGCCTTAAGTTACCGTAGTGTTGACTAAGATACCATACACACCAACATCTATCCATCTATCCATTCTATCTATTCATGAATGGCTTTATCAATATACAGTAGTCGCCATGCAACACTGATTTAAAGTCTTCTCTCTATAATGTGCTTGCTCATCTACAGGTATCAACATACATACGTCGTGGTCAATTTGAGTTGAATTGAGATCCATAACAATCCTGTTGCACTAAACACTTTAGTTAAAATTTCATCTTCAACTAACATGGTTGATTGGCAGAATAAGATAGTCGTTGGACTGCTCAGATCAATCAAATGTAGGCTTGGTACAGCTGTAGATCATTCACGGGAATGTCTTCACCAACATGGTTGATTCATAGAATAAGACTATCGTTGTAGGCTTAGTAGATCGTGCCTTATATCATGCCTTATGCCCAGGTGTATCTTTATTTTTACCGGACACTGAACAAGAAAAACATTTACCATCCATGGGGTCTATCTCGTTTGTTAGTTTCCCCCAAGTAATCTCCGATAGGAGGTTGCAATTCTCCCGGGTTAGTAATGTTAGTAATAAAAAATGCAAGAATCTGTGTCATAGCAAAAAATACGATCCTGTTATTTACCTAGCAAATCAATTTTACGGTGTCGATCAAACTCAACCGTATCACCCTGGGTTTTACATCTATCAGGCCACCCAGAAGCAATTAATGTATCCAGAAAACAAACCCTCATATCCTTTCTCTCATACTTCGATTTTCTAACCGGGTTGTACAGCTTTCTGTAATTCGATGGTTTCGATACCCACGTACGTAAGTTCTCGTCGCAACTAAAACAAATGGGAAATAATAACTGATTGTAAACGTATCTTAATTATTCTGAAATAATCTTCATCTTTTGCAATCTACCCAGTAAGATTTTAGGATGACCTTATTATCATATGGATAAAGGAAGTAAAGTACTTTAGTTTTCTTCTAAGCCTACGTCATAGTAACCTAGAAAGTATTCTGCAGTCGGTTGAATTCAATTTGATTCATACCAATGTAGTTACGAAGAGCTTTCTAACCTTTGCAGTCTCTTGGCGGTGGACATCATGCCTATATCATGAAAGACCATCACCATGGTGGTTGTCGGATGTTTTCCTTAATTGTATGAGGAATCTTAACTCTCTGAATCGGTCTTCATACATTCGACCACATGCACTAACGTGCATGATAAAGTTCTCATAAGGTATATCAATATGCATCTGATTGTATTGATATAATATGTCCATCTTTACTTCATAATTTGAATTAATATTTCTGTTTCGCTTGAATTAATGCATTTTCATATTCTTCATTCAATATGATCATTAGGTTTAAAATGTCTTGAAAAGACAGAAAAAACAATCCTTTCGATCACTAGGATGTAGTGTAGCTGATGTAACTCACAAAGTAAGGAAATCATTTGAGCCGTAAGCAGATTATTCTAATCCTTCACGTCATGACCTTACGAATTTAGTCTGCAGATTTCAGCCGTAGGTTGCTCTAGAAGGGTTTGTCGAAAATCAGCAAGTTCAGTAGTTTTAAAAAGTTTGTTCTGCGATTTCTAACTGCTCTTCCATTTACATGAACTTAATTTGAGTTCTCGAATCATTGTTGAAGGTTGAACTAAGAACAAATGAAAAAAAAAAAGAAAAAAACTATGTCTCTAGATATGAATCGGACATATCTATACCCGGAAATGGATTCTTAAGATGGGGTCGATAACATTTTGGTCATCGTAAAAAGTGTCAATGAGGGACGATAAGAAAATACAAGAAAAATAGAAAGTTAAAATACAACACAATTGGGCTTTAAAAATGAACCCCTTATCGTGTTTTTCCGATCCGTATTGTACTATTTCGTTTTCATCGTCATCCGCGAATCGAATTACATAGTAATTTGCTATGCATCCCTAAACCTAATACGATCATTAGGTTTAAAATGTCTTGAAAAGACAGAAAAAAACAAATCCTTTCGATCACTAGGATGTAGTATAGCTGATGTAACTCACCAAGTAAGGAAATCCGTAAGCAAGTTATTCAAATCCTTCAGATTTCAGCCGTAGGTTCTAGCCAGTTCAGTAGCTTTACAAATTTTGTTCTGCGATTTCTAACTGCTCTTTCATTTTCATTAACTAAATTTGAGTTCTCGAATCATTGTTGAAGTGTGAACTAAAAGAGCAAAAATAAACTAAAGGAAAAACTGTCTCTAGATAAGAATCGGACGTATCTACACCCGGAAAGGGATTCTTAAAATCGGGTCGATAACATTTTGGTCACTCTATTCCCGATATTCGAAGACGTCATCGTAAAGAGTGTCAATTTGGGCCAATAAGAATATACAAGTAAAATTTATAATTAAAATACAACACAATCAGTTTTTAAAAATGTAGTCCTAATAATAAATCGCCATATCATGTTTTGCCGATCTGTATTGTACTATTTCGTTGTCATCGTCATCCGCGATTCTTGTTCGTTTTCATATATCATTTTCATATGTTTTCCTTGTCCATGTTTCCGTTAACATAGTATCAGTAGTTTGGTATGCATCCCTAAACTTAACATACCATGTCTTAGGATTGTAAATACTGCCTGCTCACAAGCAATACGTATATTCTCATCATTCTCTTCTTCATTGATGCATTAAGAAAAAATATTAATAGTTACTATAACACAACACAACATGTATAACACGAAAAGATTTAATTTAATTTTTGTTTCATGTACGACAGTTACATACATTGAAGTATTTTGTTAACTAGATTACCATTTTACCTTATTAATTCTAAAACTAAATGAAAATTATTTAAAGCCCATTCAAAATGGAGTGCCTTGTAATTAATAAATTTTAAACATAGTAAAAGTTGTTCAAAATCGATCTGACTTGATCGGTTGTTAATACAGCCGTAACAGTTTTCAGAGGCAAGCTTATTGCATACAATAATAAATTCATCAATATGTGCATGTTCAATAGTGTCTTTAATTTGGTTCCATTCGTTTACGCTTCTACTTGTTCTTCGTTTCAATTCATCCTCCCAAAACTTCTATAAAAACATTACCATCTTCACAAACTTCATCCGCAATACTTGATTACAGTAATCTTGATCGTTATTGCAATTCGTTCCAGATGATTTCTTCTTCGGAAATTGCGTTGGTGTTACGTCCTTCTTGTGTATGGCTCACACCATCATCTCCCCAACATTGAATTCTCTCCCATGTTTTCTTCAGCTGTGGTTAAATCGATGATCAGAGCTGCCTGTACCGGGATATTATGATCAACTGTAAGGTCGATAATCGGGACCTGTACTGCGATATCATCCCCTGTTAAGTCGATGATAGGGAAATCGTCCCCATATAAGTCACCATAAAAAAATTGTCTCAAATCTAATTGTTCTTGAGCACTCATCATAAGGCATATGTCATGGTCTATTTGGCTTGGTCTATCAAACTCGTTTAAAATTGATCAAGTTTTCCATAAATGTCCAAAAAAATTGTTTCTAAACTTTTTTTTTTGCGAACATCTCTACATGCTTATCAACTTTTTTGTTTTCAAAAACATTATCTTCATATACATTGTTATTGTTTGCTGCCATGAAGTTGCGGTGGTCGTATTCATCGTAGGCTGGCTCGTTCAAAATTTCATCTTTAACACTAATAAGATTGATTGGAAAATCGTCGGAATTACTGCTCATAGGAAGGCTTGCAAAAGGTCTACATGGTAAAGCCTGCATTTAGCATAAAGTTATCTTAATCTGCATAAAATGAGGAGCAGGACTATACCATTTGTAGAACAGTTGTGTTGCACACTGTATTCCATTTTTAGAGCTACTTTTTGTGGCCTTTTCTTCTCCAAGCATTTCTATGTGCGTAATATGTATTTCTAGTAACCCATCGATGCTGAATTCTTTGTATGACTGTAATACTTGTGATACTCACAGTATGTAACAATAATAGGCCTATAATGACTTTACTGCCTCCCTGGTTGTTAGCTGGCCAGCTATGCCTTCTACATTGAATCTTTTGTCAATTTTCCAAATTGTGAAGTCCACCCATATTTTTCCTTGCCATATACAGTACATAGTTTTGTGCACAACTGAACTTGGTTAATTCCGTTTGGTTCATACTAAGGTAGGTGCAAAGAACTTTCCACCAATCTTTACAAAGTCTTTCTGCAAAAAAAATTTAAAGAGCATTTTAATATCTTCGATCTAATCAACATTCTACTAGTTACATAGCCATATGGTACAGTTTTTAACTCATCTAAAATTACAATTTTCCTCGATTTTGATTTTGACTCGGTTGTCGTTATGTTTTTCTGCTCCAACTCTCCTGATCATAGGGCTCAAAGTTTCATAGTTTATCTTTTGTGAATTTTGATAATTTAATGCAAGACCTTTCACTGTACAAACTGTTTTCACTGAATCAGTTTATATACATATACAAAACATGAAATATTTGACCATCTTTTGGGTCATTTTCATTTGTTAACTCCCCAAAATAGTCTCCCAATAGGAGGTGGCCATTCATCTTTGTTAGTAGTCTTAGAAACAAAAACACAGGAATCTGTATCTTGGTACAATACAATACATACAAATATAAATTTTGGGTTTGAAAGATGCCCCATCGACTCTACACGGTCCAAGTTGTTGCTCACCCCCGTTACGTGCGTGATTAATATGAATTCCCCTTTGTTTTGACTCGTAACTTAACCACTCAATACTAGCAAATGAATGATTATCTATAGTCTGATAACCCGAAGGTGGGAATATAGCTATAGTGTTTGGTTGTAAAAAATTCCTAGCAAACACATAATTGCAGACTGAAGCTATGGTAATTAAACCGTTAGAGAATGGATTTACTCCTTCTTTATCCTTACCATCGTTAAGCGTGGTAGCTTGCTTAAAAATATGTCTAAACGATAAACATCGCCTTAAAATGTCTACATCACTTATGCAGTAATCAATGAGTTCTTGTCTGAGGTTAAATACTTCGTTTTGTTTCTGATTTTACCAAGCTAGAAAATCACCCCGGCCGATTCTGACATCTTATCGGGATCGTATATAGCTACATCGGGGTAAGAACCCACATAATCTTTATTTTCGATCGTATTGAACCTATGGGGAAAGTATCCCTTCTTTAATTCTTTGATACCGAACGTTTTAGGTAATTTTGATAGGGGCATAGGAAGGAAAGAAAGCGAATCAATAAATCGAATCGATGTATCCTTAACTTTGATCGAAATTAATTTTCCGCCCCTAGAAACAACTTCCGGAATAACACCATAAGAGTGTAAGTATTGCATGATGAAGTAAAGTTCTATTATACTCTTGGAAATTATGAGCAATAATATTACATTTTGGTTATTCGCAAAATTGATAGCATGAATCCTCACCATAGAACATTTTGGTTTTATCCCCGCATATTTCGCATTGATCAGAATCTTTATCATCGTTAATACAATTTAGACAGCTTTTTTGAAGGACGCATAAGTTAGGATGGTGAACCCCCGTTTATTGAGTACATTCAAAATCGAAAAAGAAATATTTTTCTATAGTCTTCTTATCTACCTTGCTAGTTTTGTTAGTTTTCTTTTCAACCACCTTTACAACAGAGACCCGTCTCTACCGTCGTCATACAAACTCTACATACATATTCACTGCATTTATGGCCCTTTTTAATATAGCGATTACCAGTTTTACAAAGTTCCTCTGAATCGCAAAGGGTTGTTCTACCTTGTATAGCGGTTCTATGATTATCAAAACATTTTTGATTTTTAAATGAACGTAAGCACTCATTACATTTGACGACGGTAGAGGGGTCTATAGAAGGAATGCAATTGTGCGAGAGGCATAACTCGCACACGAACTTACAATTATGGTTAAAATTGTTATTATAACTCTTAAAACAAAGGTTACAAAAATGTCTTACTTCAAAAAAGGCTGTTAGTTTTGTTATTAAATCGTAGTGATTATCGTGGTGATATAAGTAAATCTGTTTTTCTCTATGTTCACCACTAAAAATTACCGAGTGAAGATTGTCCCGGGAGATCACAATGATTTGATATTCGGGTAGAACATCCTGAAAACGTTTAAGCTCACTTATCCCACAAAGTCCCTTATCTACACCAGCCCTTCGTAATAATTGTTCAGCCTCTTGTTGCTGATAATATCTACCCCGTCTAATTTGATCCCATTTAGATTTATTATTAATTTTGTCTTCAAACATACTGTAGA
The DNA here is from genome assembly GCF_011630105.1 of Anneissia japonica. Taxonomy (NCBI): domain Eukaryota; kingdom Metazoa; phylum Echinodermata; class Crinoidea; order Comatulida; family Comatulidae; genus Anneissia; species Anneissia japonica. The sequence goes on from NW_022701552.1 coordinate 277,712, forward strand.
AATACCTGTTACAATGGCTTTAGAGCAGCAAACGTTTTCATCGTTCTCGTCTTTAATTCGAATCAAACATCGGGAACCCCCCACAGCCTTATCTAAACCCTTTTTGAACTAACGATTACCACCACCAATAGGCATAGGAATGTGTAAAATATTAAATTGTAAATCGTCCCCCACTAAAATGTTCAAATGAGACTGAAGGACTTTAGAAATAGCCGCAAAAATTATTTCAGGAGTAATTCGTTCCCTCATCATAAATGGTAAGGAAATTGGGATATCTAAACCATTGGCTCTAATAACGAACTAATTAAGCGTAGGTAAAATTTCAATAACTCTCACATCATCTAAACCTATTAATGTAACCAAATTAGGCAAAACAGAAACTTAGCTTACCAATTTTTTAGCGTTTCCCAGATCCGTATTGAACTATAACATCTTCATCGTCATGGTAGTTTTCATCGTCTTCCTGTTCACTTTCATACATCATCTTCTTATGTTTACCTAGACCATGCTACCGTCTCGCTCTGTTACTATCACATTCACTTTCTACGTCTTCCTCCTCTTTATCATCTTCAAACATCATTTTCTTAAATTTACCTTGGCTGTACTGTCGTCTCGCGTTGTAATTATCTTCTTTATTAATTTACTATGCTTTCCTAAACCTAAACGTCCATTTCTCTGAATTTTAAATACAGCCTGTTCACACGCAATGCGTATGTCATCATCAGAATTATTATTGTAATAAGGATAGCGACTGGTAAAATCAACGTAATGAATTTTTTCATTATCTTTTACCTCCAAAAACTAATCGCGCTGCATTTGTTCTCCTACCAAAGAAAGCGTCTCGTGGATTAAGAATAGGATGGATAAAAAGTACATCAAATATTTCTTGTCGATAAAGAGGGGGCAAGGAGTTCTTTATTTCTTTCCACTCATGTTCTCAAATTTCAACATACTCAAATTGGGAGAAATTTTGCTTTAGAAAATCAGCTTTTTTCAAAATTTTTAGATATGAATCAGTTGTCTTCACTCCAGTGATTGGATTCTTCGAATCTGGTCTATAACATTTTTGACACCCATGAAACATACACCCCATAAATTTAAAAATAATTTTTAAATAGGGTCCCTTATTTCCATGTGAAGGCTGAAAAATAAAAAAATAAATAAAATGATAGGCTAATAGAGTATTTTAATCCAACTTATCTCTATAAGGTAAATGAATAACTTCTTCCACCATTTGAGGCTCCTGTGAATAGGAAGATTTGTCCAAATCAATCAGTCAGCCTTGTCTACCTCTCCGATGTATTGTGCGTAGAGTTCAATGGCACACGGCTTGGTAACTCTACAAAAGACATGTTTTTCCCTTGTCCGCCTCTGAAAATTCAAAGAATTATGCACAGAAGACATTAGTGTTACCTTTTTTGTGTTTGCTTTGTCACGTCCTTCCATGAAGTGAAAAGTTGAGTATCGGCATCAATCCTCTCAAAAACGGGAGTTCCAGGAGCAGGGTTTGCCTGTTTGATGACATCTGGTACTCCTACCTGGTTGGTTCTCAAGGTTCCGCATGCACCTAAACTTGCACCTGCAAGGGATGAAAAAAGCTGGGGAAGAAAAATAATTATCCATGTACACATGATGTTTCTTACCTATTGGTTCACACACCTTCATTACTGTCCTTTGTGTAGCACCAGGCCCATCTTCGCCTCGACCGATATACAAATTCTGGTTGTAAACATAACCAGTTCTGGAATCTTGAAGTCTTGAAACTTACCCTACCTTTGAAACACGTTTCTAGAAGGGTAGAAAAAACTTTGAAACTTAGTCATCAAACGTTCCATAAAAAATCTTACCTTGAATCCTTTATCGTAGTTTGGATAGTCTCGGGCAGGAGCAGCTTTGCCGTCAGCAAGGTGCACACATCGAAGAAGCAAGTTGGAAACGATTTCTCCACATCCACACTCCACTCCAAAAGCCATTGCTTAGACCAGTGCAACTCATAACTACCTCGCCTATTGAGACCTAAATCTAGAAGATTAGAAATAAAAGCACGTACCTCGTTTATGTCCGTGTTCTGCCAGTCTTTCATTACACCTAACCTACCTCCATTTTGAGCGATAATCTCTCAGCGTACCGGTTGGTCTCATCCACTATGAGCTGCAACATCTGATCGTCAATAAAATGGTGGAAGATGTCGAATATACAGTAGATAATCCTCGTCATGTACCAAAGGTCCACAATGTTCAGTGAATTCACCTAAATA
>NW_022701552.1:280436-297615 GCF_011630105.1 Anneissia japonica
ATGAAATAATAAAACAGCAAAGGTCTAATTTATGACAATGATACTAAATATTTCAAAATAGCCTAAAACCAATAGAAATATAATTTAAAAAAAAAAAAAAAACTAATCAAAAGTAATTTTTCAAAGAAATTTTAAAAAGCGAGAGAGGTATAAATAAGCTATACACCTATTTTAAAAAAATCGAACTAGTCTAAGCCCAAAGATTTCCCAGTACTATCCAATAAAAAAAAAGCGATTGAAAAAGAATTATAATAATAAAATAACATGTTTGAAGAATAGAAAACCGTAATAGTTCCAAATAAGCATTGAATATAAGTAAACGTATAAATTTACCTAACCAAGCATCGTCATAAGCACGATCCTTCCATTCGAATCTGTCCACCATTCGTTGTTTTCTAGGCCGAAGTGGATTGTCTTCGCCATTGTCCTCCTTACTGCTGCTTGCGCTTCTCTACCGCTCGTCGTCGTTGTCGTTCCTGCCTTAAAAAAGCTCGCGTTGTAACTCCTCTTCGTCGCTCTCGCTATCATCAAAAATCGGCTGTAGGGCTATCATAACTATTGATCCTTCTTTATAAATCTATTACACTTTATTACATATTCTTTTCTTATCGCAAACAGTTTTTTCCCCATTTTTGAAGCTTTGTGATTATTGAAACATTTAGTATTTTTGAAAAAACGATGACAATCATTACACACAATTGCCGCGTAGAAAAAGGAGGTTAATGTTAGTAGATCGTAATGGTTATCATGATCGTCCCCTACTAAAATATTGCAATTGGAAAACCTTACTTATTGCATTAAAAATAACTTTGGGAGTTCTCTTAAACAAAATGGTTAAGAAATGGGAATGTCTAAATCATTCGCTCTAATAACGAACCTAACCTTGTACATCATTATTTTCACAAAGAATGTCTGTAACGTAATCAAAAATCCTAATTGTTGGTATTATTTCTATTATCCTAACATTGTCTAAACCTACTAAAGAAACTAAGTAATCGCTAGCTAATAAATTAAATTTCTTATACTTATCACTAAGTTTGGTTATATTGCAAAGTTCATGGACATCGACATTTCAATATCCCCTTGTCAGCATCGTCCTCGGATGCACAATAGGGTCCCTTATTTCCATGTGAAGGCTGAAAAATAAAAAAATAAATAAAATAATGATAGGCTAATAGAGTATTTAATCCAACTTACCTCTATAAGGTAAATGAATACCTTCTTCCACCATTTGAGGCTCCTGTGAATAGGAAGATTTGTCCAAATCAATCAGTCAGCCTTGTCTACCTCTCCGATGTATTGTGTGTAGAGTTCAATGGCTCACGGCTTGGTAACTCTACGAAAGACATGTTTTTCCCTTGTCCGCCTCTTAACAGAAGACATTAGTGTCACCTTTTTTGTGTTTGCTCTTTCCTTCCATGAAGTGAAAAGTATTAGCATCAAAAATAAGAAATAAATTGCAACGGGTTACCAGTTCATCTTCGAAAAATTTGTTATCTAACCGTTCTTCGTTAGGATCAGCCTGTTGCCTATTTAAACAATTCCTGAAATTCAATCTGGAAAAATGAGTAAAAGCTCTAATTCTGCTATAGTAGTTGAGACTACTCAACAAAATCTAAACAAAAAACCTGCGTCAGCATTGAGATCCCAGTTAGAAAGTTCTTGTTCTTCGGTAGGATTTCTGTTTATGATCTTGGTAAAGTATTACGTATTCGTCAATACTTTCAGGTCAGGTGTATCCTAGGACCGAGTACAATTGGTCGAGTTTGATGGGGACATACAGCCTCATGTAGAGCGATTAAATAGCCTTTTGTAAAAATGGTGAAAGTTGTAACAACAGTGTATCTTCGACTCGCCTTCGTACAAGTGTAGATTTTTGGAAACGATTCCAGAATTTAGTAAGCTTTACCTTGTCTTGCTTCTATTCACTCTTCAAAATACTACAAAGAAATAATTATTAACTATTTCATAAAAGAAAACCTGTGTTCGCATTGAGATCCCAGTTAGAAATTTCTTGTTCTTCGGTAGAATTGCTGTTCATCATCTTGGTAGTAATGGTGGGTTTGGAAATTCCATGACCCCATTATATTGCAAACTCCAGCTTAATCAAGAATCTTTCGCGTTACAGCTCAGGTTGGTTAAAATCTTAACTTTCTTGGTGATAAAATTATTTGAAGCGCTACTGTCCACAGTCGGATCTTTTCTTGTCCAACCAATTGAACTGTAGTGGTATACCATATAAGTTTCTTACTACATACTTTTAAAAATGTTAACCACTGTTTATTTAAAATTGAAATAACATTATACAATTGGTACTTGGTTGAATAAAAAAAAAACCTCTTTTCCAACGATGATTTTACATAGAAATAAAAAAAAACTTGACGTTGAAAACAGTTGAATGCACATTGTAATTGTAATGTTAAAATCTCAAATTGATTTTCGTAGTTAATGTTGAAAAAAATTATATTTGTTTGAAAAAAAAGTATTTTAAACATTGAATGTATGCAGCAGGCCTACTGTATTATAATTTTAAATATCAACCAGTTTTTGACATTTATTCATTAACGTTGACTAAACATTGGGTATAATTGGGTAAAAACAACACATTTTAAACTTTGATTCTACATTGTAAAAACTATATTTCAGCTTACTGTAAGCTGAAAAATGTTGAATAGACGTAATTTTTAAATTTTGCTTTTTATCGTTGATCGTTATTATAGTGTAAACAGGCCTGAAAGCAGAGCCTAATGGTTGAGATCCAAAGTGACATTTTGTTGAATGACTCTAGCTTGGTGATACAGTAGTTATTCAGTAGTTCAGTAGGTAATATATGGTGGCGAAAAGTTCAATGTAACGGATATTTATATTAAGTCAAGTGACATAATTATTGTAAATGAATCAATCGAGACTTGAATGACAAATCATGTTAAGTGGTTGCTGGCTACTCTGCTAAAGCTACCCCTACCTACCTATTTTTGTTCACATATTGTATTTCATTGTCACTGAAGTTGTAAATGTTGGTCAAATAAATGAAATTAAATTAAATTGAGATTACATGCAGTATACATGGAACTTTACCTGGTTGTTCTCAAATGTAGTGATAAGAATGCAGTTGCTTAAGGGAAAGTGCAAAATGAGCATTTTGAATTAAGCACAATCCTGGTGGAAAGTATTAAAAATTGTTTAATAAAAATATTTAAATTATTGTATGTATTATATTACTATGGATGAAGTTTAAAATAAAAAATGAATATTTGTACAATACAATTTCTACGCTTGTATTATTAGAGTAATTTATTAGAAAGTGAGAGAAAGGAAGGTTATGTATGTGTAAAACATAAAATTATCGAGAAAGAGATATTCACTGGTAGATTCAAGGGGCCCAGCCGGCCTGGGAAACCCCCCCCCAACCTGTAAGAGTGCCATTTCCTGCCACCTAGAGGTGCCATAATCATAAATTTTCTTACCTCAACTACTATGGCGGGGCTGAGGTAGTACAGAACCCTCCATCTGTGAAGGTCCTTCTATGGGGCCCCTCTATTTCAAATTCCTGGATATTGGTGTGCACAATTGGCTCAGGTGCAATCAGTACATATATTCAATACAGTAAAATGCTCAAATAAGTGCCGCTTTCGGCGGTGGGCCCCTTGAATTCACCACTGTATGTATAATATATGCCTATATGCATATATTATTTATTATATATATACTGTATCGGTAAATGTACTGCACCTGTACATGGGTTTACAATTATGTATGTATGCATATGTAATGATATAGGCCCTTGAACAAGTCGACCTTCTCAAAGGAGCATAGCTGTCATTACTTTAATTCACTCTGATTCACCTATTAGCCCGATGAAACCCTCAAGACAGACTAGATCTGTGTGTTCAGGTAAACGGTCGACTATTACACTCTACTGTATATTGTAGTACAGTATTAGTATTTTTGTTGATGACTATGGGCCGAAAATTGGAAATTTGGCAAAAAAGCTGCCATGCGAGTACTGGAGCGGATCCAAATACTTACAGGAAGGCAGTGACGTATCTAGTGGGTGCGAGGGAGCACACAACCCCCCAAAAAATTACTTGCGCTCCCCCAGTCGTTGCCCCATAAATCAGTCAAGTAGTTGAAAATCTCCTTATTTTGCGAATTAGCGCCCCTCAACTGATAATTGATTCCGCCCCCCCCCACTTCACGTTCGCTCCCCCATCAGCACCCCCAATTCAAGACTTCTAGATATGCCACTGCAGGAAGGGCATCCAGAAAGAAAAAGCACACTCCTGTGTTTAACCACGTGGGGAACTATATATTTTCTTGTCTTGTCAACCTCTCATCTTTTGAGAGAAACCATAAACAGTATTAACTTGATAATTACAGTATTCTCATAAATGATAGTAATAATAAACAATCAACATCTTTAGTGACCTTTATCTCCATCTGCACAAAGCCTAGAGTGATGTTGTCTACCAGTACCCACTTTTTAACCGCAATTGCACCCAAATCAGGTAGATTTAATTTATAAATATCTATCAAATAACAACACTCTGGAACAAAAAATAACACTTCTACTCCACATGAGTAAAATTGTATTTATTAAATCTAACTTCAAATCGCGTTAAATAAATGTATAAAGCACACTAGACGAAGGTAGCAAGGCCCTGGATAAATTGTTAAAGAGCTATGGAGGATAGGAAACATTTGATGACAAACCATACAAGTTACCTACATAAAATGATGTACCACACACACTAAGCCCAACCCCCATCTATATAGCTCAACCAAATCTAGTGTGCAAAGCATCTAAAAGTATCATTCCAGCCAATATCCACACATGACAATTCATTCCTGTGTCTAAATAAGCAAGAGAAAAACATAATCACAAAAACGTGTTTTACGAATTATGAGAATATATTAAACCAATATTTTTAAATCTGAGAAAAATCTGCACAAACGTTTGTTTACACAGGAGAGACATTGTTAATAAGTATATCTATATATCTATAAATGTTAATACACCAAACAATACATCTACTCAATTGATTCCAATAATATATACAAGTTATTACAGTCACATTAAATGTGGGTAATTATCTAAATTCATTTATGAATATAGTCATATTATAGGAAAAGATGTGGACTGTATTCTCATGTTGAAAAACACGAAATTTGGCCAAGACGGGTCAGAGCATACAAATCTAGTTATTTTTTAGCGTGGTTCTATCTGCCAAGAAAAATCTCACAAACATTAAAAAATTAATCTGAGTCGATGGAAAGCACTATTCTAAATATTTGAGAATCTTATATGCACACAACGTGAGTTTGGAAAGGATTGCGAGTTCTTGACTTCTGAGTACAGAAGGCATTAAATTTCTGCTACACTGCACCGTCTACGGCTTTCTATTTACAAGAATAGCAATACCAGGATTGGTACATTTTTGTTAATTTAGTTGATTTAGCGGGTTTTTGGGAAGGGAAGGGGTGTGGGATATATTTTCAGCATCCCTTAAACTTTTGTAAATCACCTGTTGATAATTCATCACACTATATACTACAGTACATCAAGATTAAGAATTGTACAGTTTTTTAACTATTAACTAAACCAGTGATTAAACTCACTGAAACTATTTGCTGTATTTACACTCTGTGTACATTAAAGTCAAGCAAATTTGCTAAAAATTTTGGCCTAAGACCCTCCAATTAAGAATTTCAAAATAAATCAATTTACAAAGCAATCAAAGAAGAACTTGAAAAGATTAAAAGATATAAATAATAGACTAAATGATAAATTTCATCATTATTTATTTTATCTATTATAGTGTTTTCTTGTCCAATATGAAGATTTGCCCTGGTTATTAGATGTAGTCAATAATGTAAATGTGTAACCTCCGCTCCGCGGAGAGTAATCCTAATTATACATGTACGGCACTTCCAATTTTATTCCAAATCATTCACCAGGTACCCAACCCATTTTTTACTCCTGGGTGAAGAGAGGCAAATCTAGATAGGACACAAGCAGTGTGACTAGCGTCAGTCTTGAACCCACAACTTCTTAATTAAAAGCTGACACTATACATGCTCCGTCACATGCTTCCATCATAATCATAAAAATCATCATTACAAAAAAAAAATCAATTTATTGTCAACGAATCATATTGTATTGAAATATCTGAATCTTAGCAATGTATACAAAATAGTAGGTTACAGTATTAAACTGCAATATAAAAATATTAATACAACAAAATGAAATTTTCAGGCTTCTAACACCAAAACACCCGTTTTGTTTTTTTTCAGATGAATTAAGACATTTTAGCTACATAGATGTAATTCATCAAAGGATTGAAACCAATCCACTGCCAGTCATGTTTAGAAGCCAAACTATTTATATTTACTCCTCATCCAATGGAAATCCTTTTTCTATGTGAATGATACAAATGGTTATGCAAATCATTATCTGAAGGAAGTTTTGACATGCACATAAATTATGCAAATGGTCCATTGGCCATATATACAACCTTCATCCATTGTAAACTCTCCTCACATTCTAATGAATATATGCAAATGATTAAGTAAATGACCATAACCATTTACGTAACATTCACATCTCATGAAAACTCTTACATCATACATACTGTACTGTTTTTTACAAATGAAAAAAGGCCATTTATATATCCTCATCTAATTAGATGGAAATTCTTACATTACGCAATTTTATAAGCAAATGACTATAGAGGCCAATTGAATAACAAATTAAATTAATATGTAAATGACCATACTGTGCAAATTATTAACATTCACAACCTAAGCTATGTGCACAACATCCTCATCTGTTGGAAATGAATATTCATATTATGCAAATTGATATGCAAATTATCATAAGCCATATTATAACATCCACACACAAATAGACAATTTCCAAAGCTTCTACATGAAGAAAGATAGGGCAGGGATTAGAACGAGCAGAAATGTCTGCGAGATGGCAACACAACCTCCAAATACAAATTTTGACCTAATTTGCCTTCACTGACATGGATCTCAAAGTCTCTACAAGATCTTCTGATATCCCAGAATCCTTCACTGAGTCGAGACGCGAGTCTTTCACCGATGGTCTAAGAGATGATCCGACGAATGTCAGTGACCTGTCGTCAATAATCTCAACAGCGTCTGTCCTACCCATAACGGTCAGAGTCTGTTTCAATTCTTCCATTGTACCATCAATTCTCTTTAAAAAAAAAAAAGGAAAAAACAATTGAGGTAAAAAAGCAAAAACTGGCTGCATCTCACCCTATTTTAAAGGCGCTTACATTTTTAATCAATTAATCAATAATCAATTAATCAAGCAATCCATTAATCTATTTCCATCTAATCTATTAATCTATCAATCGTTTTGGGAATATACCATGTATCATGTGAAAATTAACATGTTCTCTGCCAGCGACGAGTATACTCGTCACACTTGGTGTTGTTGATGGCGCTAGGGAAGACTATACTCTTGAAAACCGGGGTAACATTCTAGTGCTTATTACTTCATTGTTATACACTGTAGAACCACAGCCTTAACGGCTGATAGTTCGGGGGATATACATATGTATGTTTGTTGTGATATGTTGCCGGCAGTACAACTGATTGCATGTGTGGGGGGGGGGGCGCCCTCTGAACATATACCAATCCATGCAAAAAAGTGGACGAGAAAACTCGCACTTGGCAGAGGCAATAAAATGTACTGTCCCAACGCCAAGAATGATTTTACTCGTCCCCTAATATTTTCCCGCCAAATTATCAGACACACCATTTTGATGATATAATGTATGACTAGATAAAATTTCAAAAGAGTATGTTTGTACATGTATACAGGTACTTGTTTTGGCACATGGGAAGGAACCTTAAAAAAAAAGGTCTGGCAGTCAACGTGTTAAACCTTACCTCAAAATGGTATAGTAAATCTCTAGTTGGGCTACCAGCCTGTTTAAGCCAGCTGATGATGTTCCCAAGACCAACCCTATTTGCCACATCAGCCCATGTCTCATTCTGGTCAAGTAGTCGGGCTAGCTTATCCAGCGTTATAGGATCACAAAGGGATGTCATGCCTGTGATACAGTATTGAAATATAAGGCAAATTTGTTATAACACACTTTATTTAGTGAACTATATTTTTTGAAAGACACAGGAGTGTGGATACAAAAACTGAAAATTAGCAAAAATGCTAAAAGCAACGAGGCGCAGGAGCAAATAAAAATAAAACATAGTGAGGAAAAACATTGAGTTGAGGTAAAACAGTAAGAAGGGACTCCTAACCCTTTGCTCGAGATCCTTTAAGCATGTCTTATTTTATTAAATGCAATACAATATATTAATGATTATATTAGTAGGGAGATTTTGCAACCTTACAAAAACGATAATGAATACGTCACTATCATTATTGTCATTAATGCCAAAAACATTCTTGACAATATGCTGCACGAACTGCATATGATCCTTGATTTATGCAAATGGCATAAATCGTGACAAATACGCTACTGTACGGGAACCGTTGTCTAAAAATTTGATGACGTAACCTTAATCGTTATCGTTTTCATAAGCTTGCAAAAACTCTTAAATAACAGTGTTACAATCCATCTATAGTAGCATGAGTATAATCAGAATGATGGAAGGATATAAATGATACATAAAAAAACAACAGATTAATAAATAATGTAGTTATGTTCTTTCTTACTTGAGTCAATCTTGAAGGAATCATAGGTGTCTGAAAGCTCCAAACCTAGCTTGAACTCAAACTCTGCAGACTTATTGGATGGGCTCTTAATGTAGGGTTCACCATTCAACAAGCGTCTCATCTGTAGAACACAAAACAATTGTTTATTATAAGGTACGATTCCAAGGGATACTGCCCACGACTCTCCTTGTCAATTAACAGCGTCATAATAAAAAGAGCCTTGATGCCACTACCTTAGGCTTCTATGCGGTTCCTACCACCCTGGGGTATAGGTTGAACTTTTTCGTCAGTTTAGGCATATTGACGTTTTAGAAGCGTATTTGATGTTGACCACGTTCTGCTTATCAAGGGCCCAGCTCAGACGTTTTGGGGCTTATGTTCCCCTGGAAAAATGAATGCTCAATAATATTCCCAAGCCTTTAAGCATCCGGGGCCTCTGGATTTAACCAGTGAGAGCTCTTAGGTGGAATGCCTCTGCCAATCAATGAAAACTTTTTAATGTATGATTGAAAGACTATGCAAATGTTTCTAGGTTGGTACTGAAGAGCTCTTAGACAGATTAGCATTGCCCTCTTTTCAGCAATCCCACCAGGTACTGCTGAGTTGTTTTGAATTTTTGTTTGCTTTTGTAAATTTGAAATGGTGAAATAAAGTATATGATATTTTATGATATGACATAAACCAATGACAGTACCTCATCAGTTGATGCCAAATCCAATGGTGTCTTTCCACAAATGTCATCATCACTGATATCCATGGCTGACCTCTTCGAGCCTTCCTCATCCTCATCATCCGACGAATCAGAGCTGTCTATGTATGTGTCATAATTCTCTTTAAGAGGATCAGCATGAGAGGCTAAGAGCAGTGCTGCCACAGCAACAAGGTTTCGTCCTGCGGCCAGATGTAAGGGAGTGTTTCCATTGAACGTGACTTCGTGAACGTTGGCGTTTGTGTCAAGCAGAAGATATCCCAGAATTCCAAAGTCTTGATTTTCTACAGCGAAATGTAATGGTGTGTATCCACTTGTTCCATCCTAAAAACATTGAAATTTAAACTGTGAATAATGTATCACTCCTTTCTAGGCATTTTCATAATTCCGAAAATTTAAAAGCTTTAAACCAATCAAATGCATTTTTCTTTGCCTGTACGCATATACCTTGTAGTGAGTACTGGCCTCAACAGTGTGGTGATCATTGCACTTGTATACATAATAACAGCAGAGAAAGGCAGTGGATCTATAGCATTTTTGACACTATGGTAAATTGTGGTAATATGAGGGAATTCCGATTGTTTATATATTTATACAGTTAAACTTCCCTAATTCGACTTTGCCTAAGTAGATTTATTTCTAAGTCGATCTTATTTTACATGCCAAACTGTTGCATTTTCCATTATTGATCTGTAAGTCGAATTTCATCTAAGTAAAGAGTATTTGTATTTGTAATATGTTCCAGAGAGATAATACTTGGTAAAAAAAAAAACTGGACTGAAATGCTTTAATCTTACGGAGTCAATAAAAGAGGTACTTAAACTATCCCTAATGAGAAAGCTTCCCTCAAAGCCATGCTTATTTAGGGAGGCTAATTCTGTGTCCAGACTATCAAATTCTATTTAACAATAAACATGTGACAAATACGGTTGTGATGACACCACATCATTACTGTTTATGGCCATAAAACTAACAAAATTTGATAGTGCGGCTAGGGCTTAACAACAGAATTATTATAGGGTTTCGTTCTCACCTGTATGTCGATATTACAGTGTGCATGACAGAGGGCTTTCAAGGACTTCAGACTTCCATTTTTACAGGCAAGATGGATAGGAGCATAACCTAAAATACAAATTAAATAATTATAAAGCGATCTTAAGCTGAACACACACTGCAGTCAACAGTCATCAATCAACAGACTCCGTAGGGGAACACAAAGCAGGCACAATAAATTATATTAAATGGCAATCCACTTGGCCTGCCACCGACAAGGCCTAAAAAAAAAAAAAAACCATAATTGTTTGTTTGCCCTCCTCACTTGCCCCTAACTCACTGATAAAAATAAGGGCTGGCAAAACAATAAAACTTAAAAAAAGTTTTTTGTTTTAGCTTTTTACTTTACAGATTAAAAAATAAATGTGAGTGAACTGATCTTTATTTTTTGCCAGATGCCCTAACAAAGTTGTCTAAAATTATTAAAATTATTGTCTGATATTGCCATTCTAGGCCTACAAAATGTCAACTGTGAGTTTATTTTATTCCACCTGATGAGTAGTCTTGGAAAAATAAATTAAGGGCAAACAAATCAAATCAGCAGGTGACCGTACAATGCATTATGGGCCTGTCTTTCTTTTTCTTTGGTGATGTATTTCGTCCATTGTAATTGAAAAAAATAAAATTTAAAAATGAAGCACATATAAAATTCCAGGTGAATTATAGGATGGTTGAACAATAATTTCTTTAATACTCATCCATTAATTCAGTAGTATGGGATTGAGATTTGGAGTGAATCCGAAATACATATAAAATTCCAGGTAAATTATAGGATGGTTGAACATTAATTTTGTTAATAATTAATATTTATTCAGTAGTATAGGATTGAGATTTGGAGTGAATCGTTTCCAGCTTAAAACATTAATACTTTGTAGTAGTTTCAATTTTGGCTTATCATTGGTTATTCAATTTAAACTCTCCTTCATATTGGAGCTTAATCTACTGATGCAGGGAGGTTCTCATTCTTGATTACAAGTTTGTATTTCAGTGGTTTTAAAAAAATATGGCAATAACAAAAAAATATTTTCCATCTTAAAATCTAGGTTAGAGATAGTCAAGTGATCAGAATTATCACTCTAATTAGATACATTTAAAAAGCACAAACTAACCATCATTGTTGACAGTATTGACATCTGGTTGTTTCCTTGCTGAGGTCGCTGGTTGCTTCGAGTCATGAAGGAGGGCGTACACAGAGTTGATGCTGCTATGCTGGACTGCGAGATGTAACGCTGTGTTTCCATGTTGGTCCACGATGTCTGGGTCAGCTCCTTTGTCCATTAACAGCTCAACTGTTTTCGGTCGGTTTGTGATCACGGCCAGATGTAAAGGTGTCTTGTAATGAAAAGAAGACACAGTGTTACTGAAATTTGTCTCCAATCAACTTTACTGTTATTACAATTTTGAATTTTTATGTAAAATATTTAGGTCAAGTTCACATTGTACGTTATTTATTAAGCTTTTTATGTAAAATATTTAGGTCAAGTTCACATTGTACGTTATTTATTAAGCTATGCTGCTTTCATTTTACTATAGTAGTCGCAATTTATCTGAAAGGTGTTGGATTGCCAATGGAAAAGTTGTGAGTATGAAAATAGGAAGGTTTCGATTGCATGATGAAGGTAGAACGTAATGTCACTAAAAGTCATCTGAGCATGCGAGAATGTTAAGTTCTCCTTGTCGTGTGGATTCTAAGAAGCATTTGGCCAAATCTATGTATGCAAACAACATGGGATGCCCGGTAGGACGGTCACGCATGAGTGATTCCGTTCTATTGTCACGTCGTTGAACTAATTGAAAGCTTCCTACTGATGCTTGTCACACTGCTTGTGTCCTTAGACAAAGCACATTATCTATGTTATAATGGGCACCTAGTAGGAGGTGAATGATTCAGAATATTAATAGTGCTGAACTACAAGCATAATAACTAAGGATCCTCCCCAGGGAGCAAAAGAGCTCGCTTGTTGTGTATGATTGATTCTGTAACTAGGGGAAAAAAAGCACCTTGAGCAGCTACTTTGCGGATGTGGTTTGGTGTAGCGGGAACGGTTTGGTTTTTTTCAACCTTGAGGTCGGGGTTTCACTCCCTTGCTGAGCATTTCACTTGTGTCCTTGAGCAAGGCACTTTATCTGCATTGCTTCTCTCCACACAGGAGTATAAATGGATACCTGGTGGGGCTGCCTGCTCCTGTGCTGATTACCAGCAGCAATGCTTAAAGCACGTGGACTCAATGACCAAGGAAAAGAACTGTGCTTTATAAATCAAATTTTAAATGTCTATACCAGTACAAGTTTTCAGAAATGGATATGTGAGCTATATAAATCTTATAAATATTTAATAAAAATAAAAATAAAACATGTATGCTGTGTTATATTGTTTTTCAGTCTTCACTCTAATACAGTGAGTTCTAGAAGTTTTCAATTAAATTTTTGTAATCATTCATTAGGCTAATACATTTACATACTTATTTGCATTTAGCTGGTGGTTTTTACAGGTGTGCATATGTTGATCTTTGTTCTAATCAGTTACAATTCAGTTATTCAAGTGAGCAGACTGTTTATAATTATTTGCCAACTTACTTTATACTCAGAATTACATTGGTCTTAATCAGGATTTCTAGAATAAGGGAAGTGCCTCATTTGTTTGGCTGGTACATTAATTTCTAGTGTTCAAGTGTGCACAAGAAGACTGGAGAGACTTGCAAATTTGAATGCTTGCCAAATTATACTGTGGATTTTTCTTAACTTTGGACTATATCTGCCTTAATCAAGATTATTACAAGAATAAAGGGAAGTCACTTATTTTCTTCTCTTTTATATTAATTTATTGTGTGAGATGCATTTTATCATGCAAAGGGGAAGATTTTGAAATTTGAAAGCTTCAAGCATAATAATATAAATGATTTATATAGCGAGCATATTCACTATAAGTGCTCAAGGCGGGAAAGGACTTGGAAGCTGGCCAAATTATTTTACTTTATATTATATTTGCCTTTAAATTTGGATTACTGTTAATGCTCGAATAAGCGCCGCTCTCGATTAAGCACCGCACTCGAATAAGGGCCGCACCAAACATGATTTTTTTCACTAAGCCCCGCTCTGGAATAAGCACCGCTCTCGAATAAGCACCGTAGCACTTAATTTCATGTGAATAAGCGCCTGTATGCAATGAAACACTTTAAGAAATAGGGAAATAAATACAATGTGTACAGTGTTCAAATGAATAAATAACACAATGACGACACAAGCATATCTTAATAAATGTTTATTTACGATGATGTAGGGTCTATGATAGAATAAGCACCACACTGAAGCCGCCAACAATTTTATAAGCACCATGGCGCTTATCCCAGCAATTACGGTACTACATTTATTTTATATAATATATGTATTATATGTAAATTATACACATCTAGACTGGTGAGGGCTCCCTAGTTGTAACCTTAGAGCATATGTTCCCTTCAAACACTATGTTCCCTGCAAATACTGTATTCACTTCCTTTTAGGTAAGAAACCAAATTCTGATTTCTCCGACCTTAAAATTAGTTCTGGAAAATTTCTGTGAACCTAAGAAAATGCCATGTATAGGTTGCGCACTAAGTACAATATAATGGATGAAATGATGTGGAAGAATGTGGTCCACAGCTAAGACTCGTAGCCTCCATATAAAAGGGCTACTTTAAACAGGTTGTCTTCACCAGGAGTATATGTAGGTACCTTGTTACTGTAATCCAGGAATCACATGAAGCTTCATGTGTTTCTGAAGTGTGTTGAATTGGGTCCCTGGGGACCTGGCAGCAGTCGAAGTACAGCACCACTTGATTTAACTATGACATGTAACAGATACATACAGATACAAACAGGGAGAATTAAATGTTCTCATTTTACTTACCTGTCTAAGATCGTTAGGCATGTTGATAATATCCTGATTAGGCATCGACGCAATAATGGTTAACAATGATTTTGTCACCTCATACTCCTGATGAATAATTGACATATGTAAACATCTGCAAACAAGAAATCGAAAACTTTTTATCAACTTATTTTTAGATCTTGTCACTAGGCTAGTAACATCAAAATTTGCTCTACACAGGACAAAGTAAAGGAACATGAAGACCAGTCATAGTAAATATGCTATTCAACTGAAGGACTGCAATAATTGAGAAACAAAAACATTAAAATAAAATATTTTAAAAACTGGCAAAAATATAAAGTGGCAAAAATGAAAAAACGGACAGGAACGAGAAATTTATTTATTTGTTTAAATCCAGGTAGAATATTGTCATGACCGTGCCTAATAACCATTATCAGGCTTAATTTTGTTGTGTAGTCTCATTTGTGGCTTTGAGAAAACTGATAAAACCTACGTGTCACCAAAGTCGTCCTGAACAGCCATTAGGTGGCGCTGCACCGCTAACATCATCTTTACGTCGCCTGTGATTGAGTAGTCGTAGAGCGCCCTGGAGGTATTCTTGGCCAGTGCGAACAGCCTGTCAGACTCGGCATCTGTCAAAAATGGAAGCATTAGCTAGGTTTGGCATGCATGGAGTAAGCCCAGGCTGAGCAGGTAGGGATTGAGCATACAGGAAGTGAGCTTTTATTTGCTTACAATAATCACTTTGATTTTACTGCTCTCTTCTTATTTAATGTTGTTATTCCATGTGTTTCTGGGTATTCCTGGGCGTTTTTATAACTGTTTAATTAATTTGTTTCTAGGGTTGCTTTTTATAGTTTTGACATAGGTAATCAAATCAGATGGCCATAAAAGTTAAGTCTTCTCTATTTAATGTTTCAATCTACCTCCCTAGCTGCTTCAATGGTGAACAGGTTTTCATTTTTAACACTCAACAGATTCACTCTACAATCTCTGTTATTATATGAATATAAATTCTCAAAACATTTACAGTCTGATTAACCTAGTGAAGCCAGTTAAACTGGCTAGGCCATTTAAGTCAAATCAGTTAAGCAAGAGGTGAACTGTTATAAGGTCTTCATACTGGTTGGTTAGAGCCAGTTTTATTGCATAGAGGGTCTTACTATAGTCACCCCTGTAAGATCATTGCTATAAAACAGTCTTTACTAAGACTATGTTGAGAAATAAACAACAAACATATGCACATAACAGCATATATACACAAACATATGCACATAACTTTGTCCAACACACTTCGCATATAAAGGTAAATGCGAAAATGAATAAAAACTGTTTTCTATATATTTTGCAGCAAAGACTTAATATTACTAATTCTAAATATGAGGGCAGTTTCATAATTTTTTTAAATAATTTGTAATTGATTTGTTAGTAATTCTAAGTGAAATTAGTTGTATATTTGGAAATGAGATTTTAAGTTTAGAAAAAGAATATTTTGTTTTTCAATCAATGCTGAAGCTGACTTGTTGCTTGATAGTCTAAAAAAATTGATAGGCTTAAAAAATATAGCCAAGCAACTGAATAGATGGCAGTATAGCAACAGTCTATAATTCATTCATTCATGTAAATGTTTATATTTGTGGCAAAGACAAGCCAAACCAGTCACTCATCGCAAATCCTATCTTGGAGATAATGGCCAAAACAAGCTGGAAATGTCAAACTTTTAAAAATCTTATTTATTGCACTATGCTGTTTTCCCCCCACTTTCAATGCTTTAAACAACAATTTTTAATGATTTAGGGATGGCTTCTGCCTGGGAAATGCTCAAAATCATAAACTTTGAAGGCTTATTTTGCAAATATTGTATGTTTGCAGCTGTATGTTTAAACTCCTTTAACTTCATAACAAAATGTCGGATCTAAATTATTCTTTTACCATTTTATAGCTCTCATTTTACTGTTCAACCCTATATTAATAACTAAAATTTAAATTTTGTGACAAGTGACTGGTTTGGCTTGTCTTTGTCACATTTTTCTTTTGTTGTGCATAATATGTATTGTAAGAAATTCAATATTTAAATTAAAGAAATATGATGCTTATCAGTTAACTAAATATCCTAATACCCGCATCACAATTATAACCGGCTTAAGACCAGAACACAATAGCAATCTAACCAGGAAGATAAAAAAAAAACAACTATTAGTTAGAGCGCCATCACACTAACCTGTTTGCACAGCACAATGTTGGTAGAATTTTTTCACCTCATCTGACACAGACGTAATGTCCTTGGAATGTATAAACGAAGGCTTAATAGCTGGGGGAAATTTAAAATATTATAACAACATTTACAATGCTTATGGAACAATGATCACTTATGCCTTATGTTTCTGTAATGTCCTTAGAATGTATAAACGAAGGCTTAATAGCTGGGGGAAATTTAAAATATTATAACAACATTTACAATGCTTATGGAACAATGATCACTTATGCCTTATGTTTCTGTAATACTTAAATGTGTCATGAGGAAATCTATAATACTTATTATTAGTGTTTGGTGAGGCAGAAATAAATCCAAACTTCCTGCACCTTCCTTAAATAAAAAATAATGAGGGATTTCTCCGAGAATTTCCCCTGAAATTAACAATTCAGCACATACTCTTTTTATACCTTTAAACGTAATGTAGGATTTTTATAGTAAATTCTTTAAATCATCAAATAATGCTTTGGTGTGTTTCATTAAAATAAAAATGTATTTTCAGATTTTAGTAAAAAATAATTAAAAAAAAAAAAATAAAATAAAATAAAATATATGTGGCAAAGACAAGCCAAACCCGTC
>NW_022701552.1:297816-339142 GCF_011630105.1 Anneissia japonica
TGTATAAACGAAGGCTTAATAGCTGGGGGAAATTTAAAATATTATAACAACATTTACAATGCTTATGGAACAATGATCACTTATGCCTTATGTTTCTGTAATACTTAAATGTGTCATGAGGAAATCTATAATACTTATTATTAGTGTTTGGTGAGGCAGAAATAAATCCACACTTCCTGCACCTTCCTTAAATAAAAAATAATCAGGGATTTCTCCGAGAATTTCCCCTGAAATTAACAATTCAGCACATACTCTTTTTTATACCTTTAAACGTAATGTAGGATTTTTATAGAAAATTCTTTAAATCATCAAATACTGCTTTGGTGTGTTTCATTACAATAAAAATGTATTTTCAGATTTTACCAAAAAATAGTAAAAAAGAATTAAATTAAAGTAAATAAAATATATGTGGCAAAGACAAGCCAAACCAGTCACTCGTCGCAAAAATTGATTTTGAGTTATTAATACAGTGTTAGAGAGTAAAATAATAGCTATAAAATGGTAAAAAAAATCATTCAAATCGGACATTTCCTTATGAAGTTACAAGTGTTTAATCACACAGCTGTTTAAAGAACAATGTATGAGAAATCAGCCTTCAAAGTTTATGATTTCAGGCATTTCTCATGCAGAAACTATCTTTAAATCCTTAAAAATTGTTGTTTTAACATTGAAAATGGGGAAAATAACAGCATATAATGTTGTATAGATATATAAAGGTTAGTTTAGCACAATAAAATAGATTTTTAAAAATTCGACATTCCAGCATGTTTTGGCCATTTTCTCTGTAACACGATTTGCGACAAGTGACTGGTTTGGCTTGTCTTGGCCACATATTATCAATTTCAATTAATTTTCAATAATTAATATACACTGTAACAAAATCATAATTTAAGATAAGGTAAATTCTGTTGTCATATTCCAAACAAGTGAATTATGAAATTACGATCTTGATGCTTGATAAATGATAGAAAAAACAACAAACTTGCAGAATACAAGATAGCAGTATATACATTTAATGTTAGTTAAACATAGATACATAAAAAATAAATACAAAAAAAAAGAAGATCTATAGCACCTGTTAATTATTAGGGTTATTTAGGGTTTTTTTTAAAGACCAAATATAATACCTGGAGCAGAGTCTGTTTCTATGTCACTGTCTCCACTGTCCATGTCCATGCCTGAAGAGTTACTTGGCTTCTTAAGTCCTCTAGAGATCAGCATTGCACCTTCACTAGTAGCTGGTTTAGGCCCTCTAGATATCAGCTTTGAAGTATCTATCTCCTTAGGGCTAGCAGCTCTGGGAATGAAGCCTTGAAAATGCATAGGCACCTGCGGTTGTTGTTGCTGCTGCTGCTGCTGCTGCGGTTGTTGCTGCATGGATTGTGGGAAGGTGTAATTCTGTTGGACAGGTTGCAGATTCTGGGCCTGGATTATGTGATTTGGTTGATGTTGCATCTGACTTGCAGAAATATTGGGTAAATTGGGCTGATAAACAGTTTGAGATGACGGGTTGAACGGCGATGGTTGTCTGTCATGAATTCCTGCACCTTTGGAGGAAGCACATACATCCGATATAGAATTTGCTCCAACCATAGTGGGTGGGGATAAGGTGGGTAGTAGACCTCTCATCAAGGACTTTGGACTCCCAAGCACTCCCTAAATTCAGAGTCATTTTTCATGCAAAAAAAACCACCTACAGATGTATAACTTAAATTCCACTGAAATACAGCATTACATTGCTAGCTAGGCTTAGTATTTAGTAACCTATACATTCTTTTGAGGGATAGGCTGGACTATAACAAACCTTTGTGGCGTGTCAATCTAGCTTAACATCTCACCAACCAGTTTGTGACGTATGGTTTCACACTGTTATTTTGTGAGACGTTACAACAACATACACGGGGCAAGGATTAGAGGAAAGGTCCATACTAGACAGGCTATTATTATGTCCTAGCTTAGGCCTGTAGGTTCACTATTATTTCTATATTCTCATCCAAACTCAACTCAATTTCATGTTCAAAGTGGTGGACTTGTTCTGAAAGAACTATGTTGTTATTAGAGAGCTTTCGCTATATCTCATTCGGTATGAGACACCAAGAAAAGTGCGATACTATTGTGTATGACGTTACCAGTTCAGACGTAGTCTTACTACTCACATACTCTTAGTCCTCATAAACTGGGATTCAAGCGTTGCTACCTTAGCAATGAATTGCAAATAAGAAATTAAATGTATTTGATACATTTCAATTACATATGAATATATATTCCATATTATTAAATTATTATAATAAGATATTGAGTAAATCATCGATCAAAATTCATTGCAAATTCAAGCAAATTTTCAGTAAATTTTCCACCAAAAGATTTTCTCGAATTTCGTATGGAATGGAAATAAGATTTTCTTGTTGTAACTCATTCTCAGACGAGATAACAAACGCTCTCTATTATTTTAAATGAAGTGCTCTGTAAACATATAAAAAGAACTGATAAACGTAGACAGCATTTGTTATTTTTTGCATCAAAAAACTCTCTTGCTTCAACAGCATTGCAACTTTAATATTGAAACCTTCAAATGGCATTTTCTATAATACATTGTAATTCATTCTGTAATTTGTATAATTCTATTAATTGCTTGAATACCATTAACAGTTGCCAGCTGGCCTTGCATTGGGCTGTTTGTGGTGCGAGCTTGTATTTGGCCATTGGCTGTGTGAGTCTGCATTGGACTGTTTGCCGTTGTTTTCATGGTAACGGATGACTGATTGAAGGAATACGACTGCTGGACGTTACCCGAGTGACCATATTGAAAAGCTAGATTTGAATTGAAATAATTAGTACAAAAAAATCTGATTCATCAATCCTTACATTAAACTACATAACCTATAAATTATAAATAACATATAATAAAATAAAAACAAATGTTAAATACTAGAAAGCAAATTACAGCGGCAACAAAAAGAATAAAAGTTTTTTTGTAAAATGTTCTATTTAAAATTACAATTATATTTTTCTGTAGTTTATGTGATTAACTGTCTTGTTAAATAACAACGAAAATAACAACATTAATCATATTTGTTAATAACAATAATATTATTACACTACAATAGCATAATCTACCTCCTCCATCTCCACTTGTGCCGCCACCACTGCCACCACCACCACTTGGGAATCGTTGACCCATTGGCCCAAAATGCGCAGAGAAATGAGGTAGCAACTTCTGCCTCTTTTTGTTGATTTCATCTTTGTCTGATAAAGAAACAGGATTTTAAAATTTGATAATCTTTAGGGGTTTTCCGGATTTTACTAAAGAGTAGGTCATTTTTAAATTCTCATCTGCATTTGACTCTACCGACCACATTATCCTGTTGAACATGACTTTTTTTTATTGGATAGTGGAATTAGTTGTAATGTCCCAAAGTGGATTACACTTAATACCTTTGTAAAAGGATACAGTCAGTTGTTTTGGGTGATGATGCATGAGGAAGCTTTCGATTTGCATGACAACATGACACTAGAATGGATTCACTCATGCGTGACCCTCCTACTGTCCTTTGTACAATGCAGAATTGGACAAATTTGCGTTCTAGAATCCACGCAACAACGGGAACTTAACGTTCTCGCAAACGCAGATGACTTCTTAGTGACATCATTATGTTCTACGTCTCACCAGCTCTCTATTTTCTACACCTTATGAGGAAACCTCTGGTTTAATTCAGAGGTTGGTTTTGGGCCCACTTCTTTGCATACGGCAGAAGGTTCTATTTGTAGTAATCTCATCACAATTGGAAGCATACTCCACTGTTTATAAGATGGGTACATGCCATGAACACATTTAGTCACTACTGAAATCTTATTTATTTAAATAACCATTATATAATCATCATCTGCTTATGCCCTTTAGATAGAGGTTCTGGGATAGTGCCAGGTCAAAGGTGGATGGTTGACCCTTGAGGTCGATTACTGTTTGTCACCACACCTTGTAATACCATAAAACCTCGAATAGAAGCACAATCTCGAATTAATCTTGCAAAGAAGCCCATCTCGAATTGAAGACCCCTCCTTAGTTTGCAAAAGTAGCCTCGAAAAATACAAATACAGAGCTATCTTTATCTATACTGTAAAATTTTATTGGAATAAGTAAATGTAAATTATAAGAGTGATCTTTTTCCCTACCTGACGTGTTTTCGTACCGAATACTCAGTACGTCCCCAAATACTAGCGAAAAATATTCGCAAGTGATTCGGGTGGGTATCGAACCCACGACCTCCAGGTATCTAGCCTGATGTGAATTTGTGTATCTTTATAGCACTTGCAGTACCCGCTGCTACTAGGGGATTGGATTCATCACTAGTCACCAAGCGCAAGCTCGGTGGTCTAGTGGTTAAGACATCAGGCTAGATACCTGGAGGCCATGGGTTTGATTCCCACCCAAATCACTTGGAAATGTTTTCGCTAGCATTTGGTACGATAACATGTCAGGTAGGGCAAAACATCACTCCTATGATATTTCCTGACTCAAATTCATATCTTTATAAATGTAAATTATTAATACGATTGTATTAATTTAAAGGGTGTTCAATTGTCAGTTAATACAGCTACGGAATATATTTTAGTAATTCTAATTGCATAGCAGGCCTATTCATAGTTTGGTAACAATCACCAAGTAATAAACTGAATTTACCAAATGGTCTTGGGAAGTAGCAGAAAGGTTTTGGTTCACTTTTTTCTTTAGTTGATCGACGCATGAGCTGCAAATGTACATGAACTGGTTTCGTAATTTCACCGGTTTTGTACCGTGGTGTCTTGAAAACTATGGCGTACTGTTGAAAAATATATGCTTAACAATCAGACACATAAAAAAATTATGACACTGATATCAATAATAATAATCAAAAATGTATAATGTGTCAAAAATGATCAAAGGCGCAGTTTACCCTTAGAGTTTGTTATTATATTGTTTTTAAATTAACTTTATGAATCTAAAGATAACATAGTATATACTATGTTTCTACATCAAAGTACTATGTGACACTACACTCCTTCGTTACCAAGCAACTTCCATCATGTGGTCATTAAAGATATTTGCCTCCAGAGCTAAGTCATAGTTTTTAATTGAGCTTAAAAAAATAGGAAGGTTAAATTCCCTCTACTCGTCTCAAAAGATGTACTGCTTTCTTTAAAGTGCACGAGCCAAATTGTATACACTAGACCCACTACGGTTTTATTATAAACTTATCCGAAAAGACTTGTTCCACCACTAGAACCATAAGAGAACGTGCCGTTCGAACCAGCGCCGATATTAATGTATATAGTGTGAATTATATAGCGCATAATACCGAAGTCTCTATGCACTGAGTGAACCGAAAAGAAAAAAAAATTGGAAAAAACTAAACCTAGATCTATCCTAAGCTAACCAAAAACAACACAAGCAGAGGAACTACAACCACCGCACCGTTCTCTTACAGTTTAAATACTACTGGCAAACAACAGTTGGCAGGCTCATAATTCACAGGTGCACAAGTGAAAATGGCATCTGATTTTACCTAGCCTAAACACAGAAGAACAGAAAGTGACAAAAAGCAGAAGAGACAGACTAAAAAGCAATGCGAAAAAGGTGTGTTTAACCCTTAAGATGTTATGTTTTACCTGTCTGTGAACATCTGTCGGTCCAAAATCAGCAAAGCCTTCCCAGTGGACGTTCTTGTCAGTAGTTGTCTCAAAGAAACGCACCTGAATGTCGTCCTTCTGGACCTTATCGCAGAGCATGTACACTTCATCACCGCCCTCTGCTGATCCAGAAGTACGGTCCATACGACAGATTTTCAGAGTGGTTGCATTTGGTGCCTCTATCATGGGAATAATAGTAATAACAGCATAAATATCATTACTAACAATGTACTGTACTTCATTTGACTATTGCTTTCATCAGAATAACGATGATTATGTTTCCCTATGGTCTCAAATCACACAGATCAAACAAATTCTTCATATTGTTGCCCAGGTTGTTGATATAGTTAGCAATCACAATTTTGAAAATCTAAGATTGTTTATGTTTTTGTTTTTTTTCTTTTAAATATATAGTTACATTTATTTTCGTTTACTAAGAAGTAGTCTGAAGTACTTGTTTTACCACCAGGCCATTTTTCAAGGGTTACTGTAATAAATTTGTTATTTTAATAAAGGCTTTTAGCCCTGTGGTCATCATTTTACCAACCAAAATTAGGCTTAGTCCCATACATAAAAAAAGCAGAAAAACTAACCAACAATGTCACTCTGCCTGTGCAACAAAACAACATTTTTGTGGCTATACTCAAAGAGTATGAAACATAAAGAGAGCACATTACGCTCTTTTGAGCAAAAAAAAAAAAACAACCAATACGGCCCTGTATGCAGGTATTAGAGGAGTTGCGCTGCGTTTCGGTTGTCATTTTTGTTACCCAGTAGTTCTCAGCACAAGTTGTTTGTTTACCTGTGTTCCACACGATACAATTCGTTCATAGAGAACAATAGTTAGATTAAATGTTACTATTTTTAGAAACAAATGCATTTTAAAATCTTGCATGGAGACACACTTTATGACGACGATTTCAACTTCCATTATTACTATGGGAGTGACGTATTTAAAAACGGAACTGTGCTCTCTTTACTACCTTGATTTACTATGATTCATCTTCAAAAAGGAAAACTTACTACTATCATATATAGCTACAGATATGACTGGCGGCAAAGGTTGTGTAAAATGCCCGTTGCTATCTGGTAAAAACGCCTGAAAGCACAACCGTACAGAGGCCAGGTCCATGTCCTTTGCTAGCTCCTTTGCACGTTGCTCTGCAATGGGGTCGGTCAGTTGGTCGTTGCTTTGACCCCAGAGGTTCTTCGACGTCTCCTGGTAGTCAAACATGCGTTTTTTCAGGATCGGGATCACATTCTTCTTTGTTATGTGTAAAATTCCAAGGTTAGGGAAACTGAAATGGTCACAGAATTTTGTTTGACTATATTAACATTCCACTTAATTATTATTTGTCTAATACCCTATTTGTCTAACACATCAATTAAGAAAGGGTCAAACCCAGGTTCTATTACTGAATATTTTTTTGTTTATAAAAAGATGGTTGTCAAGAGTTGAAAACCACTGAATGGTATATATAATTTCACCTTTTGTAATTTCTATTTAAAGTTTAACTTACCTTGCTGTCATATCGCTAGCTCCGACTTGTACAGAGCAGATTCCATTGGTACAATGCTTTCCAACTAGGCTGTGGGCATGAGGCCGAGGCATCTCCTCGTTAGTTACCAATGACACAACTATCCTAGCGAGCCCTTTGTAGTTCACAATCTTAATATATAAAGAGAAGGATATAGAATTTATATCTTGGTACCACTGAAGCAAAAAAAAAATCTAAAAGTACAGTATTGGCAAAGTTTGTGGTATGCAGGATGAAAATCTAAGATATTGGGTATGCGGACTCTTGCTTTTAAGTATTCAACACTCAAATACACATTTTGGGGTAAACTAGCTCTGTCTTCAAGATTTGAACAATCCTACTCTGGGATGGTATCAGTGGCAGCGCCAGCGGGGGAGCAGGGAGGGCATTTGCTTCCCCCACTGTCGGACAGGCCTCAACCCCCGTCATCCGATGTCACAACGAAGTGGATGGACCAAACATTTAAAAAAAATAAAATTTGCATATTCAAATAAAATAATTTTGATTGCAAATCCCTAATGCTGGTCTAAAAGCACAATTTGGACCGTACTAAGCCATAAAAATTCTACACTACCAGGGATTTTTTTTATTTCGGGGTTCGGACCCCTTGTCGGCAAATTTCTAAAGACACTGCTGGATATAATCAAATGTAGTGAATAAATATCATAACCATTTGTACCTTATTTTTTGATTTCCAAAATCATAGCACTGTCCTTAAAAGAATTAATTTTTAATTATATATCATAAAAATAAAGTCATGTAGTGCCTAATATACAATATTACAAAAATAGTATTTTGAAATATTATTTTTAAATATTTTATTAGAATTTCGAGAAATTGTTAAAAAAAAAAATGTGAAAACAGTATATACTTTACAGAAAAGTCTATAGTTTAAACACTTCTCATAAAACAAAATAAAATACAGGTCTCTCTCTAATTAAAAACCCCTCCAATTAAAGACCACCTCCAATTACAGACCACTTTTCTGATTATTCTAATTAGAGACCAATGCTGCTAAAGACCATGGAAATTCTGATCCCAAAAGTGGTCCTTAATTGGAGGGAGACGTGTATGTTGACACTGTTTTCTTTTCACAATCTGACCTACAGTACCTCACAAGAGGGATAAGTTTTCTTTCCTCTTTCGTTACTCATTCCAGGAATTCCACCGTGAGATTTTCCTTCACACTCGTACCGGAAACGAAAACCATACTGTTTCAGGAAAGATTAAAAGACATTATGTTGACCATATTCACAGATTATAAATAATACAGTTAAACTAGTCTAAGTTGACTTTGCCTAACTCAAATAATTTCTAAGTTGATCTTATTTTACATGCAAAAATTGTTGTGTTTTCCATTAATTAATGATTGTAGAACAAATTTTCAATTCCATTTTGGATTCAACTTAGGAAAGTTCAACTGTAGTGTCATAAGACGCAATATTTATCTCAGAGAGCTGTCTCGCAACACTACTGTATTTTTTACTTGCAGAGGGGAGCATTTTCTGCATTAAAGAAAATTATATGGAAGATAAAAAATAAAGAAATAGAATTAAAAATAAAAAATGCATCAGTTGACCAAATACTATAATTCTCCACATTATCTAATTACTTTCATTTATTGTAGTTAAGTGGTCCCAAGCTTGATTAACCTTGGCTATTTCTTAGTGAACATTTGTACTTTTTTCGAGAGGATACAATAAACAATAAACAATTTTCTGTTTCAAATAGTGCCTGTGATTTTTCCTATACTGTATATGGGCATGTTGATATCATACTGTATTTCACCCAGTATGCATCACCATGTCAAACCAAATCAGAACTGACCTTATCTTTCCACATTTTCAACTTTTCTGTGACAAATATAATACATGTAATTTACCCATGATGATGACATATCCCACCCATAATTGACAAATCACATATATCTTTAAAAAACAACCTTGATACGAGTGGAAATAATTACAGTATCAAAGATGCAACCTATAATAAACATACACAGTGGTTATGAAGCACTATCTTGAATACTGTATTATGTAAAATTCAGTGGTTTACAGCAACTATTCGCAATAGAAAAAATAATGAACAAGGACAATTAACTACTTTGTGCTTCTACAGTACATGGTTTGAGTCTACAAATTATTAGCTCAGATGAAACCAACGTTTAATTTAAAAAAAAAAAAAAATACTAAAAAACCTTAGGCAAGGCTTTTTTATATCTTGTTTAGTGAACCCGCCACCTACCAATAATGATTTCAAATAAAAAAATGATTTTATTTTTGGCCAAATAACACACCCGCCACCATGAAAAAATAAAAATTCAGAAAAAAATAAAAGTTTTTCTTTATGTTTATTACACCCGCCGCCGTAGTGAAATTTCCAAAGATATGTCATATTTCTTCCTAATTATATAAATTTAAAGATAAATCATTTAACAATCCCATTACTACACGGTAATACAATAGTCACCAATAATATTTTATTTTTATTTTTTCCTCCGTCTGGATACTTTTTGGCAAAACTACTTGCTAAATAAAAAACTATTTTTTCCCCCACTCTCCTCTGACAATCTTTAAAAAAAAAAAAAGTTTGAGAAACTGGGTATAAAAAAAGTTGCGCCTTACCTGCTTTGGTTGTTCAATAATCCGAAGATGAGGTGCATTCATGTCCATCGCATGTACAGCAATACCCAAATTTGAGTTGTCAAAGTCAGAATCAAATGATTCTGGATTAAAAGATTGTCCAGCCATCTTACAAAATATTCACAGTCTGAAAGACAAACATTATAATACTAATGATAATCTACTCACAATTTATCTAGCTTTCCATTCTTAAATATTATAAACACCTACGGTAACTTAGATTCTTGTGATTTGATTGGTGGATTTAATATCATATGACGTTTGGAAATACACCTAAGTTGCAAGTAATCTATCTTTCTTTTTCATCATTCTCAATCTAATTTAGTCCTGTTTCTATATATTTTTGCTATTTATTTTCTCCCTTTGCACTCCTCAACCAATTTGTAGTAAAATTATATTATGATATGTACTTTTAGTTCAAAGGTCAAATCCTGGCTATGGAGAGACACTACCATGCTTAAAGAAAAGTACTGTAAACCTAACTTAATTTTTCATAAAATATTAAATAACAGGAATACATTTTAGGTGTACTGTAACAAATAAAGCATGTGTTTAAGAATATATTTACTCACTAATAGATGAACTGTCCAATTAAATTCATAAAAATATTCTTTCCACTGCGCTCATCACTATTTTTTATACTATTCTCTGTATCATTAATTTAAAGACCATTTAAGTAAAGCTGTTTAAGGTAATTATAAAGCTCTGCTTAACTTCATATTTTTATTATATTTTTTAAGTTCATTTAATGCCATTCACTTCATTTTCATTATATTTATATTAATTTATCTTCAGAAATTTAAAAACAGAATAATAATGCTAAAAGTGCAAACAAAAATGACAAAGAGACTGGCGTGCAAATAAAAATTTATGTTTAATGGATTGCCAAATATAATTTTGATAATTATTTATTACCTACAAAAGTAAAAATTAAATGAATATTGAATTTATTTAATCTGTGGTTCACTGACCATTCTTAGTCCCGCCCCTTGGATACGGTTGCTAAGGTCCTACAATACAACATTGTGGGACATGCGCGTAACCTGTGGCCTAGACTATTGAATAAAACATTCTGATTGGTTGGATTGCTAGGTTTGATTGACACCTTGACAAAATTCATTGCTGAGATAGTCACTTCTGTAGTTGCGTGCAACAAGTACTGTACCCTTACTACACAGAGTCCTCCTATCAAATTATTTTAATCAACAAAATATGAAACAAAAACTGAAAATGCAACAGATAAGAAGCGAAATCATTCACTTCTTCCAGGAAACAATAATATTAAATATTACAGTAATAATAAGTTACAAATAATAAAGTGCAGTCATGCAATGTTTACCAGAAGATTAAAGATGTACAGCTGTCCCTTGAAAATGACAAAAATCCTAAAAAATATTTTTTAAATTAATTTGCTAATTTTGCACTAACATACAAATTATTAACTTGAGCATAGAAATTATTTTTTAATTTAAAAAATGTGTTGCCTGATTTTTTAACTGGATAATTACAATAATGATAATAAAATACTTCCAGTGACTGGAAGTGTTTCTATCATTTTTTCGCTGTAAAATGTTTTTTATGGGTTAAAACATTTTTTAAATACACTAATTTCTATGATAAAGTTGATAATTTTTATGTTACTTCAAAATGGACAAGTAAATTTCAAAAATGATTTTTTTTGATTATTTTTTTTTTTGTTTTTTGCAAGGGACAGTACATCTTTAAATGAGAACATGAAAATAATGAAAAAGAATGGGTGACTTGTCTGTGTGAATGCTTTCAATTCAAAATAAGGCTCTGTCCAGACTACCAAATTTTCTTTTGACAACACTGCTATATGCCCATATATACAGTAGTCATGATGTGCCTATATATGGACATGATATGATGTCATCATGACCATATTTAGGCATACCACGTTTTTGTCAAATAAAATTTATTAGACCAGACAGGGGTTTAGACAGAAAGAACAATGTTTTCCTTACCAATCAAAGGGATACTAATATTATACTGCTTATATTGCACTGTGTATTCATTGCAGTGACCTTTGACCTAACTGATGATTAATTCTTGTGGTAAACTGTATTCTTTATTTCATTTGTATTACTGGTCATGTACAGTAATCAATAGTAATTTATACAGCAAAGCAACACTACCAACATGATCACTGAGCCATACCAGTTTCAGAAATAAATTCTCTTATGTAGTATTGCTTATATTTCTATTGAAAAAGGATAAGGGAAGTGTTAGGGACTTTCCCTCAAAGGCTTCCACCATATTAGGCTATTCATCATTGAAAAACACTCAACAATAAAGTCAAATATGCCTTGAGCTACAAAATCCTGCTGTAAGAATAAACCAGACTGTAAATCTATTAATTACAACAGTTTCCAGTGAACTGAATGAAAAATATTTTGTTATAAACCGCATGTAAAATGTTCGAGGCTACAAATTACAAATTGTTGATAAACATCACTTACAAAGTTTAAACTTCAACTATATTTTAACCTGTATCAAAACTAAATACAGTACATATTTTTTTTTAATTCCTGGCGATATAAGACAAATTTATAAAATATGTATTTACACATTCAATAGGTTTACATAGATACTGCCACCTAAATCTATAAACTTGAAAATTTAAGTAAAATTTAATTGCTTTACTTTAGTAATACAGTATTTCAAATGGTTTATTATTTTGGAAAGAGAAACCAGGAACAAGAGACATACATTATTGATACCCGTTTTACCAGTTAGTTTACTTTTTCAAATTTTATGCTAGCAACTTAAAGATTTTCGTATTTTTTACTTTAAAAAATGTCTGTAAATTGAATTATTTTTTGTATCTGTGAAAGTAGCGTAGCTACTTTTGAGGTTCTTTTAGCACATCAATATAACGTTTTGCTTTAATTTTTAAAGATTTTTCTTGATTTTTTTTTAACGCTCTGACTGCCGGAGGTCTTAAAAAGTAGTATCAGCCACTGCCAGACTTTTTAGCAAATTTTAACACTTTTCTGAAGCTAGTTGAGAGTGCGTATGTGATCAGATTGACATGTAGTGAATACTATAAGAACTACAAACACTTTATTCTAATCACAATCTGTGACACTTAACAGTAAAATGAAAATGACTTACTTTTGAAGATTTACACAATTTCGCACAACAAAGCTGAGATAATCGCGATTTCGTGAAAGTAAATCAATACTGCTCTATACTAATGTAAACAAACAAATAGTGAATACTTACGGTCCAGACTGAATGTAAAAAAACCTAAAACACAGAGATCTCCGCGGTCAAGTGTTGCTTACCAAACATGGAGTTCTCCGTGTTTGGCGGGAAGAGTGTAAATGGCAGTAAAACTTTAAACAATAAGTGTAGTTTAAAGACATTAACAATTTACCGCCTTATTTTACTAGTTGTTAGAATATATATTACATACCTTACCATAAATGCTCGAATAACTGCCACTCTCGAATAAGCACCACTGCGCTTAATCGAGGGTATGTTATTGCTGTGTATGTAGAAACACTTTGAAAAAAAAAAGCACAAGCATTTCTTTATGAATTACGATGACGTAGGACCTATAGTATGATAGGCCTACTGAACTATGGGAATATGTGAGATAGGCTACATGGGAATGTGGGTATGGGAAGGGCTACGAAAATTTTGTTTATATGAAGCACCGCACTGAATTCTCCACAAATTTTATAAGCGTCGCGGTGCTTATTCAAGCATTTACGGTAATTACTAAAAGAAAATTACAAAGTTCATTTAGGTACCTGATAATGAGAATACTCCTAATCTAAATCAAACAACAAACAAACTTTGATGAAAGAGTGAGAGCTAAGGAGAAACAGTGAAGTACTGTATTGTTTGTGTTTGCTATAATTATATTATATCCGGTAGCCATGTATACAGTACAGCGATTTAATGTAAGAAGGCCCAAATGTATATAGTAACTCCTTGTCCTACGGGTATCATAAAGTAAATATTGATATGATTTAAAATGAGGATAAAACTTTATTATATTTCAGCAGTGCAAATAAACATAGGATGGTATACATTAAGGGAGTAGAAAATTACAAGAATGAGTTTGGCTGCTAAGTGCATAGACTGAGGTACCATTAATATACACTATATAAAACAGCTTTTTACCTTTAACATGTGGTTTCCATACAAATAAAGATCATCAATAAACTATAGAATCAGTTATTGTTAAAAACAGTGAAAATGGCTGTTAATAATAGCCTAGGAAAAAACCCAAAGTAAAAATGGTCATTGTTAAAAAGGGACTGAAGAAGTGCATTTGAAACAGGTAACCAGGAGGCAAAAAAAAACAAAACATGAACATATCATAAATAGTAATAATCATTATAATTTATTTGTTCAAACTGAAATTAACAAATATTTTGTATTTTTTTTTTTTTAAATAAATTTTGATCATACTGTACTGCAATGGGCCTAAAATGGGAAGGAATGTTGAATCACCATGCTACAGATCTCCACTTATAGCCTGGCAATAAAGATATAATCAATATGAATGGCCAATACAAGTACTGTACCTAGAAACAATTACAAACATCTGTTGTTTAAATTACATGTTGGTAGCAATATAGTAAATGTTGATAATTATACTCTCATTAGTTGGAGATCATCTTGTGATATGTTTAGATCCTATGACAATTTGGGCATGTGAATACCTAATTACCTTTAAAATTTATTAAATCTTTTTCAGAAAGAATAAATCAGAAATGTAAAATCTTAATACAGTACTGCCACATAAATTTTATAAAATGTGAAAATACAAAAAAAAAAAAATTATCAAGAACAGACATTAATTAATAGTACCATTCCTGTAGTCTTTCAATAAACAAGTTTCTGTCAACAAATTTAAGAAATTTTGTAGGTTTGAAACCATTTTATATCCATGACTTGACCATGAAAAATGACGTGTGATTAAAAAACACTGGTTCAACTCTGTACATTATATAATCGCCACCTACGCTTATGCTTGTTGTCCGATTGATCAATGATCTGCTCGAAACTTTGTATACGCGGACAAATTTTGGTTTACCAAGAATCTTCAGAATCAAAATTAATCTTTCTTGGAAAGGTTTGCAAACAGATTAATTATACTGAGTTGCAATGTTTTCATATAACGTAGCTTTCGATTTAACAATTGCCAAAAAAATACTATCCGCTAAAATCGCAGTGTTTAGCACCGAAAACAGAACCGTGTCGAATCTTTATAATATACATTAAAAAGTTAAACAATCACTGATCAATAATATTGCTTTATTTTACAAATTTAGTTTTTACAGTAGTTTGCTATTTCATGATTATGAATATATGATACATTATTTAATAAAATAAAGAGTGTTAGTGTTCAAAGAATTTTGGTACACATAGTTGATGGAATAAAAGCTGTCTCTTATACACATCTAGATGTGTATAAGAGACAGGATTTAATGAAAGAAGGTCCAAATGTATATAGTAATTCCTTGTCCTACGGGTATCATAAAGTAAATATTGATATGATTTAAAATGAGGATAAAACTTTATTATATTTCAGCAGTGCAAATAAACATAGGATGGTATACATTAGAGGAGTAGAAAATTACAAGAATGAGTTTGGCTGCTAAGTGCATAGACTGAGGTACCATAATATACATTAGTGGATGCTTGGCTTGATTTTTTTTTAGGTTCGTGTGCAAAAAAAATTCCTAATTTTTTCATCACCGCAAATAAATCACGCACCGCGATAAAAATTGAATTGTAATTGAAAATTACTTTCGTAAAACAAGCTTAATTTGAACCCGAAGAAAGTTACTTCAAATTCAATATTAAGTATGAACAATTAAGGAATTCATTGAATCGATGGACCCTCATAAACACAACAAACTGAACATTTAATAGGAATATTCACTGTACTAGTAGACCAATCCAGATAACAGTTAGTTTGAGGCTACCCAGCTGTGGCTCCAGAAATTTGCCAACAAGGGGTCTGACGTGTTAAGACAGAGGGGTCCAAACCAAGGGGCCGACTAGAGCCTCGTACGATGGCCCAAAAAAAAATTCCTGGTTGGTAGGGTTCAAGGGAACCTAGTTGGTCCAAATTTTCAGATTCCACTGTCAGATCTCCTCTTCCCTCTTCTCAAAACTCCTATCAATCATTACCATCACATTATTTTGTACTATCTCATTATACTATAGAAACTGTGGCATATATTACCGTATCCAGTACTACTGTAGTACTGTATCTAAATACATTATTAAAATTGATACTTCCCCAGAAATTAAAAAAAAAAAAACTCATTTCACCTATTAGCACGGTCAAAGCAATGCACGTAATTTACTACGGTCTAGTTCTTGCTATGAATTGCTAAAATAATTTAGGGGCACAGTAGGCTCCAGTCTCTGTATTTGAACATTTTTACAATGGGATGCAAAAATTCAAATTTTGGTTAAAATTCTATTATGTTTGCCAGCTTTGACCTTAATTCAAATATTGTAACCAATTGTTACAAGGAATACAGAATTTCAAATTTTTTGGAAGCTGAACAATTCAAATTGAATGCTTGAGAGGTTGTGAGACATTAACTTCTAAAAATTAAAAACAATTGTGTTTAGGCCTTTAGTTACTTACAGTAGGCCAATACTGTAAACCTTGCGGATGTATTTCAATCTAGGCTCAGAGAGTAGTAAATCTCTATTTTATAGGGCCTCCGAATCGAGCGATGAATATTTAGTTGACAGTTAGAATTTAGGAACAGAGAATAACTCGTCATGTATTAAAATCAAATGCTAAATTTATTGTATAACTGATATTCTGTATCTTCATTGCATACGATCTACAGACGATTACTCGCTATCACGGCCAGTGCACAACGTCACGAACGAACGAGAAGCTCATGTGCTTGAGTCATGGGCGATTTAGAACCGTCCATTTTGCGGCAGGGTATTCATTTTGTATTATGACTATAAATACACAAGCCTAAACATTACCACATTTAAATATGTGTATTAACCATTATAATAAACATGTTTAAATATTATATTAATATTCAAACACGTGCACTAACCGTTATAATACACATGTTTAAATACTATTATAATAAGCTTCACCGGGCACGGTCTTGGGATGCCAGGGGTAGGCACTTTAGTTCAATCTTATTATTTTTGTTTGTTATGCGTCGTAATTTTCCCAATTTTTAAGTGTGAACACAATTTGTATTTTCTTTTAATTATACTGTGGTACAGACAAGAAGAACAATTCCCAGTAAAAAATATTTGCGGGAAATTCAGTAGTGCTTTTGTTCGTTACGGACTGCCAATGCACTTTTTGACATCACATCACACCTAAACATAGGCTCCCGATTATAACTTATTTTTATTGAAAATGTAGGAATATGTTAAGAGAGTATTAATTGTTTAGCCTAGATTGTAGGCTTATTCATTACGTTTGCCGTGCCTGACCATTGTAAACGAAATATCTCTTGCTCACTCTAGATCACTAACCTTCCTAGGCCTAACTACATACACTAGTACGCAACCTTCACAGGCCACCGGCAGCGGGTAATAAATTTTAGGTAAGTAACGAATCTGTCACCCGACCTGTCACTTGTGACAGGGGGTTGGATGATCACTTGTGACAGGGGGTTGGATGATCGATTACCCGAGTAGGTCGGGTAGCAGGACCGAATTCGCTAAGGGCTGATTTTCGGCATGAAATAAAAGCCGGGCATTTTTTTTTGTGACCTTTAGATGGCCTTCTGTTCCAGGGCTTATTTTCAAGGCTATTGTTGCAAAGTATATAGGGGCTTCTTGTAAAATAAATGCTGTAAATTTTGGGAATTACTACTATAAAACAATAAATAGGGCCACTGTAACACCAACTGTATCATGGAGTGTATTAACCAGGATTAAATCACAAAAACTACTGTAAACCAAGCATTATTTCAATTTATTTTGTTTATTTGAAATTCATGTCCAGGGTACGGTATGTACAGTGTATGGTACTATCACGAAAAGAAGCCTATGATATTCTTGAAAAAATGGGCTTATTTTCAAGGCTACTTTTGCAAAGTATATAGGGGCTTCAATTCGAGATGGGCTTCTTCTCGATATTAAGCCCATTGAGCTTCTATTCGAGGGTCTACGTTATTAAATCCAATCAGTATGCATAATAGATACCACATTTCAATAGGCCCTCATGATGCAGATAAATTTTTGAGTTTCACTTTTGAATTTCTTTTCCAAGAAAGTGGAGTTTAAATACATAAACAACAGTTTAGCTTGTGGTTAGGGTCTTTGCCTACAAGTAACTGTAGGACCTAATCATAGGGTCCTATAGCAAATAAAATTCTGACAAAACAATTTAATGCACTATTAAAAAAAACCCCTACTTTTTAAGTAAAAAAGTAAGTCAGTTGATGAAATCAAAATGTTGCTTGTGTAGTAAGGGTAGTCATCATTAGAAAAATTAAAAGAACATTATAATATTTATTTAAAAATCATATTTAAGAGTAGAATTTCTGTTAGTTCTTGAACAACATTAACAAACAACCACAATGGAAATTTATAAGTTTGCCTTTTTGGTACTTTATTGTGTTTTTCATTCATGAATATTATTTTTGTATTCAGAATAAATAAATAAAAACATTCTGTCAAAACAATTTAATGCACTATTTTAAAAAACCCCTACTTTTTAAGTAAAAAATAATTCAGTTGATGAAATCAAAATGTTGCTTGTGTTTTATTTTTCTGTGCATAGTGAAACCTATTGGTCGGGCACTGGCTTCTGGGACACAATAGATAAAAATACAAACTATAACAACTACAATAGATTATACAGTATTAATATAGTAAATACATGAAAATATCATACATTTTCAGGAGATGGGCTTATTTGCTGGGAGATTCTGGCTTGCTTGAGGGAGTGTAGGAGGCCTTCATGACCTGTAGGAGACATGACCAGTGGTGTAAACAGCTACCGTATAATAAAGCTATCAATTGGCAAGGGCCCCATACCTTAAAGGGTACTCCAAGATATTCATCTTTTTCATTTCCTGCCAAATTGGCCAAGTGGAGACTTTCAAGGGGCAAAACATGCGAAGTCAAACATCACAATACATCATTAAATATGTCAACGTCAAAGCGGAGGTGATGGGGAGGAGGGAGGGTTTGCCTGTATCACACTGAGTTTTCTACCCTCAAAGCCTTAGCAAGAATTGGGGGACGTCTGGTTGTTATGCCACTGAATAAGCTGTATAGTACCACAATGCGCTAAACTGATCACGTTCACACAATCAATTGCATCTACCGGTAATAGGAATTAGTGTACAGTAACAGCATTCTATAGTTATCAAGTGGCTACAAAAGTACATAGTTGAAAGAATGTCAATGGGACTTCTGTGAGTTTTTACCAAGTGCATCTGGCCATGATTTTAGAAAAGAAAATGCTAAACAAACAAATGTTTTAAAGTGAGGAAAATTTTTTGGAAGGAAGGGAATAAAACAGTTTTTTTCACACATTATTAGTATAACACTTGACTTGACAAGCCATGTCAACATTATAATGGCGAACTGCACAAACAGGAAGATGGTGACTTAAATTAGGATAAAAACAATAAACAATATAAATGTGACCCAAGCTCACAAAAGGGCTGTAAACTTGCACAGCACTGTATTGAGAAACAAGCCTCCTTAGCCAGAATAGGGCGTAGAACGTGAATTTTGGTGTGAATTGGGATTTTGTGTAATAAATAAAGTATAACTTTTAATCTTACTATTCCTGAAGTGTGAGTTTAAAATTATAACTGTAAGAGGTAAAATTTAGCCATTTTCGGATGGGAGCTAGTAAAAAATAAATAGAAACCTGCCGAAAATAAAAGCATTTTTCTCAAAACTTGATTTAAGAAAGTTGATAAGATGACAATTATTCAAATGGTCATAACTTTGCTTCCAAACACCCGATTAAGTTCATTTAACTGTCATTTTAAAGTAAATGATATGTTCTATGCCATTATAACAAAAAATCATT
Organism: Anneissia japonica; assembly: GCF_011630105.1. Lineage (NCBI taxonomy): Eukaryota > Metazoa > Echinodermata > Crinoidea > Comatulida > Comatulidae > Anneissia > Anneissia japonica. The sequence goes on from NW_022701552.1 coordinate 317,706, forward strand.
TTGGCCTGAGGACGAGTTTACTGTACTGTACAGGCAGTACTGTAGAACACTGAATTATGTGGCAAAGACAAGCCAAACTAGTCACTCGTTGCAAAAATCAATTTTTTTGTTATTCATACAGGGTTACCTAGTAAAATGAGAGCTATAAACTAGTACATGATCTTTTAAATTGACATTTCATTATGAAGTAAGTTACAGGAGTTTAAACATGGAGCTGTTTAAAGAAAAATATTTGAAATCAGCCTCCAAAGTTTATGATTTTGGGCATTTCTCAGGCAGAAACCAACACCAAAATCATTAAAAATTGTTGTTTCAACATTGAAAATGGGGGGGGGGGGGAGAGAAAACCGCATAGCATGACATAAGAAGGTTAGTTTTTCTGTAAAAGCTAAAAAAAAATTAAAATAAATTTCAAAAATGTTGACATTACAGCATGATTTTCCTATTACAGTATCTCTGAAACAGGATTTGCGACATGTGTCTGGTTTGGCTTGTCTTTGCCGCATATAACTTTCATCATGTGATGATAATCAGGTAAGGCTAGAAATTACGCCATAACAAATCCATGAACTTTAAAACTACAGTACGTACAATTGAGCATCTAGAGTAAGATTCAAGATCCAACTACTGTATATTTCCCAATGTTATTATAAATAGTATATTAAAAGTATACAAGAAATTTTAAAATCTGTTAGGTATTTAAAAAGCATCATAGACATTGTATGGTGGATACCGGAGTTTATACATTGTACATAAATTAAAAAAATTTTTAATATTAAATAAATTTTACTGTTCATGGAGCCTTTCACTTTTAAAGATACATATACTCAGCAATCTACTAAAACTATTCAAACTCTCACCTGAAATGAGGTAGTACTAGGCTTCTTGAATCGTGTAGCAGATGAGGTAGATTTGGTTTATAATTCTCTTTGATAGCGGTAAGCTTACAGATACATAATGCTCGTGGGTTCACCGTAGCGTAAATTGTGCATAATAATAGCGAACGTTTTTTTTATATTTATAAATTGTCCTATTTATAGAGACATGGGTTATTACAAAGTCCTTCCACTTTCAGTACATTACATCATAACTTGGACATTTGCCAAGTTTTATGTTGACTTGTACAGTATGCCAAGGTTATATAATTTGCTTTCATAATTAATATTAAAATTTTTTAGGAAGTACAGTAGTCTAGATTTCTAGCGTAGATCTGTATGCTTTTGTTTCTGTCAGATTAAAAACAGAAGTTCCTATTGGTTGTACAAGTTTTCTTTTCACACCTACAGTAACACGCATTAGCTTATAGCAACATTGTAGTAGGTCACCAACAGTACCGTATCCTATAGGAAAAGTACCATAAAGGCAAAACCTTGTACAGTATATGTGTTGGAAGCCTACCTGCTGATGCAGTGATTGTGACATTAAATATTACGTAAAATATATTTAGCACACACATTTCCATGCCATGAAAAATTTAAATTAAATACTAAACAACAACTTAAAATACTGCGTTTATTACACTCACTATCGCCATAAATTCTCCAAATAAGAAGTCTACTATTTTTCCTCACAATTAAATAAGGAGAGACATTTTTTATACCTTGTTTACCAAACTCGCAACCCCCCCCCCCCCCGCAACCCCCCCACCCCCCAATGATGATTTCAAATAAAAATAAAATTAAATTTTTGGCCAATTAGCGCACCTGCCGCCACGAAATTCCAAAACAAAAACAATTTTTAAAAAATATTTTCCCCCCTCCTTTGAAAAACTATGAAAAAAGTAAGTTCGCAAAACGATGTATAAAAAAGTATGCTTTTGTTTCTGTCAGATTAAAAACAGAAGTTCCTATTGGTTGTACAAGTTTTCTTTTCACACTTACAGTAACACGCATTAGCTTATAGCAACATTGTAGTAGGTCACCAACAGTACCGTATCCTATAGGAAAAGTACCATAAAGGCAAAACCTTGTACAGTATATGTGTTGGAAGCCTACCTGCTGATGCAGTGATTGTGACATTAAATATTACGTAAAATATATTTAGCACACACATTTCCATGCCATGAAAAATTTAAATTAAATACTAAACAACAACTTAAAATACTGCGTTTATTACACTCACTATCGCCATAAATTCTCCAAATAAGAAGTCTACTATTTTTCCTCACAATTAAATAAGGAGAGACATTTTTTATACCTTGTTTACCAAACTCGCAACCCCCCCACCCCCCAATGATGATTTCAAATAAAAATAAAATTAAATTTTTGGCCAATTAGCGCACCTGCCGCCACGAAATTCCAAAACAAAAACAATTTTTAAAAAATATTTTCCCCCCTCCTTTGAAAAACTATGAAAAAAGTAAGTTCGCAAAACGAGGTATAAAAAAGTCTCGCCTAAATATAAAGCATTCACAATTCTAATACTGAACTGTCCTACTATACTTTACAACATCCTTTTTTTATATTTTAACCAACAGCAAAGAATCACTACTTATAGGTAATCAAAAAATGCATCATATTTAGTATTAGCAATAATATCTTCAACTTATTACTTTATTTTACAGTTACAAACTTAATTTTCTTTTTTTCATTCTAATAAAATTTTATTTTTATTCCCTCCTTCACCTGGATGCCTTTAGCAGAATTGTTTTGCTAAATGAGAATTTTTTTCCCACCTAATAGCTAAACAAGGTATTAATATCAGGGTTCGAATTTCCTTAAAATACTCCATCAGCAAGAAGTTGCTGTGGGCTTTGGCTTTACTACAGCAATTTATTCTTCTTCTACAGCAACAATCAACAATTTTATTGCTTTTAAGGGTAAAATTTGTTGCTAGGCCTAAGCTTGGGTTAAGCAACTTGACAGCTAAAAGCTTGATGTTGATCCTGGGTCTTACCACAGCAGTGGAAGGCCCTTTATTTTTTCCTCGCTGGTGAAGTTTTCTGTACCACTTCCAAAGGAGGTAGATCCAGGACTTTTCTTTACAGAGAGCTCAAAATATATAAATTTTTTAATTATTTAAGGTATAAATTTTCAGGACTTTTTAATTTCCTCCAATCTAATGCAATAGCAATGAAGTTCTTGTATATTACTTAATATTTATCCAATAATGTTTTCAAGCACAGGACACAACTACTGCACATGACCAATACTAGTACAGTAGGCCTATAAAAAAAATTATAACCAACAATAGTTGTCTGAAAATTCAAGTTTGCTTGTTTGGACAAATTTGATGATGTCGCACATGCATGGACGATTACAAAGGTTCCAATTGCTTTATAGCATAGGCTAGAAACCATAAAGTCATTTTCAAGTAGGATGTAAACTATTGACCTCCATAATAGGAATTACTGTATACTGAATGTAGTTAGTCTGTCAAAGTGGACTGTGAAGAAAGGCTTGCGTTTCAATGTTTACACTACTTATAATTTCTAAAGTGCTCCTAAGTTTCTATTTTAAACATAAAGTACATTTACACAGATATCCAGTTAATACAGTAAATTCAGAAATGACAAAAAATACAAAAAAAAAACCACAAAAATACAAACATTAATGACAATACACAAGAGAATTTGAACATCAATTTAAAAAATAAAATTGTATTTTAACATAAATTCAATGTTTTTCTATTTCTTTGCATACTACAATTGTAGTTTAAAATTTTAAATTACATATTTGCCTTGCTTGCATTGTCATAGGTTTACTCAAACACAAAGGCATTTGTATATTCTTGCATGTTTGTGTAAATTAGGAAGGATTTTACTGACTGCCGAAAAGTACATTAAAAATCAAAAGCAAAAACACTCCTCTGAGATAGTAGTTTATATGTAACAATCACCTTCAATTATAATGTAACATATTATATCACAAGCAAAAAATGTATTGTTTTGTGCTAAAATGTATACAGATTCTCAATCTGGTTAATACGGTTTCTGGACAGAACGACAAAAACCAAAACGGCAATAAGTCAAAACGGCAATGACCAAAACGGCAAAAAACCGAAACGACAACACTTTTCAACCAGAACGGCAATAAGTCAAAACGGCAAGACCAAAAGGGCAATAGGCTTAAAGTCAAACCAAAATGGCAACACTTCCAGAATTTGTCAAAAGTGATAAAAAGTGCGAAAGAAAAAAAAAATATAAAGAACAACATTAATAATAATAATAATAATGATAAATAATGATAATAATGGTAATAATAATGATGATGATGATGATGATGATGATGATAATAATAATAATAATAATAGTAATAATTTAATAATACTGTAGTATAACATACAAATTCAATAGCTGAACAATTTTTGTCATAAAAGTAAAAAATAATAATTTAACAAATAACACTTTAAAGAACAACAACATTAATAATAATAATAATAATAATAACAATAATAATAATAATAATAATAATAATGATATTATACAATACAATTCAATAGTAAAAAGATTGAGGGAACACAATGTAACATATAAAATATAAAAGCAGTGAACATTTAAATATTATTAAAACCTTAAAATACAGATAAAATGAGGCTAAACAATATTATGCCATGAAAGTAAAAAACGGGAAAGAAATAATAATAATAATAATAATAAATAACAATTTAAAATAATATAGGCCTAGTCATGGGTGTCAAAAAAAAAACATAACAAAAAGCAAAACACGATTCAAAAAATTATAAACTGCTGCCCACACCTGGTGTCACTTCATTCTTGGCATTGATTTTTGCTCCTTCGCCGTTTTGGTCTATGCCTATTGCCATTTTGATAGTTGTCATTGCCGTTTTGGTCTGTTGCCGTTTTGGTCTGTTGCCGTTTTGGTACTTACCATTGCCATTTTGGTTTCCTGCCGTTTTGGTTTTTTGCCATTTTGACCTGCTCCCGGTTTCGTCTCTGCTGGTATCATATCAAAATACACAAATTATTGGAAATATAAATATAGTTTTGATAAAAATAAAGGTAGGCCTATAAATTTTGGTTTATTGCCGTTTTGACTTAGGCCTATTGCCGTTTTGACTTATTACCGTTCTGGTTGAAAAATGTTGCCGTTTTGGTTTTTTGCCGTTTTCCTCATTGCCGTTTTGACTTATTTCCGTTTTGGTTTTTTGCTGTTCTGTCCAGCAACCCCCTCCTCTCTAGGCCTAGCGGGCCTAGCTAGTAGGCCTAGTAGTAGTAGGTCTAGGCTAGTAGTTAGTAGTAGTAGTAGGCCTACTAGTAGTAGGCCTAGTAGTAGTAGTAGGTCTAGGCCTAGTAGTAGTAGAATAACACTGTTCATATATTTTTTGAATATTAAAAAAACACACAAACTGTTGGCCTATATTAATAATTAGAGATTTCAAGTCTTCTAGGCCTTTTACTCGGTTATCTGGCTGCCGTCGATTGCATACCACACTGTGAAGAAGGCGAAGTTTATATCGGCCTAGGCCTAGCTAGGTCTAGGCCTATGCCTACCTATGCCAGCCGTGACATCACGATTCACAGTCACAAAATTGACCCACGAAAGAGGATAGGACGGGATACTTAGGCCTACGTTTCATTCAATGTTATACAACAGAAATGCCACTAATGCACACATATTCAGCATTAAAGCTTACCTTCCAAAATATTAAACAAAAATCATCTGAATAAGTGTGATATTTCTATGACTGTAGTAAAATTTTCAGGTACAATGTGCAAAAAAGTCTATCACGTTGCGTTTCCGCAAAACAGCACTGTTTGTAGTGAAAACTATGGCGTCGATATGATTTATTTTTGGAATGGGAAAAACCCAGATCCTGTTGCATTATTCATGAGGAAGTTCAATTGCTCATTTTAATATTCAAGATATTGTGTCTTGCTTTATATATTCGTTAAATAATAATTAGCTACCAAAATATTTACACAAATCATATTAATGTTATGCCATACGAGACTTTATCCTGTGATTATCTATTGTTATAATTATATCTATTGATATAAACTCCATCCAAGTAGGCATTAGAGTGAAGTGTGTGAAGACGATGAATAAAAATGCGGACATCGACGATGACAATATTGAGAACAAAATTGTAATTACACAGAATCACATTTTGGTTGTCCCTGCAAATTTCAAGAGAGTGTAAATAAACATAAACATAAAAATAAATAAATAAATGAATAAAATAAAATTAATTAATTAATATAAAAAATAATTATTATTAAATGAAGAAAATATGAAATTATTTTTACATATCATCTAAGTACGGCCTACATTAGCATAATAATGAAGGGTTCCTATGCCATCAAAAGTCTATAACTCTAGAAAATATATATACAGTACTTTATTCCCGAGTTCTATTTGATATTACATTACCAATACAGAGGCATCTTATAATTTCCCATTGTATTGGGCTGCATAGACTAATAATATAATATATTTAGTTCTCTCTCTGACTGTTTAGTTATACATTTTATTTTTTGCTTATCAATTAAGACACTCAGCTGAGACCCACCATCCTGCCTATATCTGGCAAAAAGGAATTAATGATATACCTACCAATATTACAAAAAACAAAAGGAAAAAAAATCATCGGAAAATCTGCATCATCTCTAATGAAATCTCAATAAGGCTCTACCGCAGACAAAACAATACATGAATTATATCAGTTCATCCGTTCATAGCAGATACTATATATTAACAGAACACGACTTTCACATGTATTCCTTACCTATAGTATACCATGGATGAATTCCATGATTAAATCATCAAAACAAATTCTGAATTTCAATAACTCAGGTTGGCCCAACTGCAACAGTGAAAATTATGGCGTCGAGTGGGGTTTTTTTAGAATGGGAAAAACCCATGTACATTGCGTAATCATGCTCGTCCAATAACTATTCACGAATTTGGTTCGTGAAAGATTAACTACTAAATACACATGTAAAAGACCAGATACTTATTCATGTAAAAGACAAAGATAGGGGAAACGATAAAAAAAAAAGAAAAAAAAAAAAGAGAGAGAATGAATTTTTTAAATAATACAGAATGTTATCGCTACACAATACCTCACCACAATAAAATAATAGGCCTACACATGGTTTCCAGAAGTCAAACCTTTAAATTAACTCAAGGATTTTGATAAATCGTTAATAACCAAGTCTACAACTGGCTTATCACACCCCTTTGCATATAATGGAATCGGTTGTGGCACAACGCACGAGATTTCGGGTTTTAAAAAATTACGTGAGGGAGGAGACAACTGTTCAAAATTTTAAGAAAATGGGACCAGATTTTTCATATTTTTGCGTAAAATGGGTCAACTTTCAAGTAAATGGGTACACAATATTTGAATATAGGCGTAAAGTGGGTCCACCCTGATATCGTACAGAACTAATTGAAAATCCTGGCTAAGGCATTGATTATAGACTGTTTACTTTGCTATTATAACAAATAAAAGGTGTGTAGCCACGTTAGTCTGCGGTAAAACAAGTAGAAACGACAAATCCCAGCACTTTTATAGAATACCATACGTTCTTAGCTAGTTTTCGTCCAAAGTGGACGTCTTAAGTCAACTGTTAGTGTTGTTTTAAAGTGTTGAGATTTGTCACTTCTTATATTTTGCTATTATAAGTTTTAATTTTATATTTCTAAATTTAATATTTGTACATTTTGAGGTGTCGGTTTATTGGTGGTATTTGAATAATCATTGTGTTATTGAATTTAAATATTTAAATTTTAGGTAATTGTAAATAATAATTTTTGTTAGGTTATCATTAATAGTAAATTCACAATTTTTAATTAATTTAAATAATGTTAATTGTATTAATCATATTTTTTATGTATCTTTCCATTAAATTGATTGTCTTTCCATATTGTAGATATTGAATTAAAATTTTTAATTGATGATCTGTATTGTATTTTAATAATTTGGAATTATTGTATATTTTTGTTAGGTAATTATTAATATTTATTTTTTGACTGAATTTCATTTTTTTAATTATTTTATTAATTAGTATAATTAAAAAAAATTATAATATAATTAGTATATGCTACTAAGAGTTTACTTGATTAAGCAGTATAAAAATAATCGTGAGGAAAATACATTGGACTATAACCACTCGAAGCGGCGGAACGACGAATCATCCGGGCAATGGTGGTGGGCAAGCTGAGAGGGGGAGGGGGAGGGGAATTTGACCTGTCAGACAGGCTTGGACCCCCTGTCGTCCGACGAATGACTAGGTCGATCGTCAGGACAAAAATTTAAAAGAATATTAATTTGCCTACAAATAACGTTATTTTGATTGTCAATTCCTAATATTGTGATCTAAAACGGCACATTTTCATCATCATCTTCCGTTACTGTGCATAACTTCGGTTGAGTATACTCGCACATTGTGTTGTACAGCACTCATGTATGTCGCAGTCAAAAGGGAAAGAAAAGGAAATAAATAAATATAAATAAAAAATAAATAAATAAATATGTATAATTTATATATATATATCTTGTACCTGTCTCTTATACACATCTAGATGTGTATAAGAGACAGGGCCTATGCCTACCTATGCCAACGGATTTTAGACTTTTATATTGTGACTCATTGATTTATCTCGATATAGACATAAACCTGTCTCTTATACACATCTAGATGTGTATAAGAAACAGGTTCCTCTGGTGGCGAAGCACTCTGTGACCCTCCACAATGTTTTATCGCCAAATGTTCAAATCCATACAAACTACCCAATTGCTGTAACATTTGCTGTCTCTTATACACATCTCGCTACCCCTGGTCATTACAGAATAGGATAAAAAAAAACAAGAGTCGAAATGGACTGAATAAGAAATCACAATCTGTAAATTTGCCAATAAAAACAACTACATTCAGATTCTTATTATTAACTGGAAAATATTCATGCCTGACGACATACATCAATTTCGTCGTGCTTATTTTTTTACTCTCATTCTTGCAGGATACATACTGACTCTTCATTGTACTCCGGGTTGTCTCTTTGTCTATCGAGGACTTGATTGATAGTGAAATCTTTTAAAATTTTCTATTCGTCTAAAAACCTGATAAAATGAAGGGTGGGGTGGGGAAGTCAAATAGTTTTGTATTAAAGTGGGTATTATTATTGTCTACTGTATTTGTCAATCAAACAGAACGTGATCGTTATTGACATGTGGTATTGACACTATTTTACCATCTTTGTTTAACCTAAGAGATGCCATAGTAACAGCACTCCTTAGTTTAACTATCGTCATTTTAAATATATCTTACAGTACAGTAGGACTACCAGCAGCAGGTTGCAGCTAGTGTTACTTCCAAAGGACAACGCAAAGTAAGACCATTCGAGTGTTCTAAATAATCAACTTAGGCCTATTATTGTTTTATATCTTCCTCTCTGAGAGCCTTCTTCTTTATTGTAAGATAAGGAAAATGTTAAAAGATTTTATTCAACGTGTCCAACTTCTTATACATGGCTTATCGTACTTGTCTTTTTCATCAAAAAAATAAAAACTTTAAAACAATTTCCTTTAACTTTCAGATTGTGCAACCATGGCGACGACTTCATCACTATTTCTGATCTACCTTGTCATATCCATCTCACAATGCATTGCATCTTCCAACATAATCCAGTGCTCAGCAATTAATGGTTGTTTGGAATACACAAATTTCCCAGACCATCCATGTCCCGTGTGTGTAAAACAAGGGTGAGTCCCCTTTGTATGGGTGCACGCGTACGTGCGCATACATTCATTCATGGTCGTAGTAATTATTACCTCCGCCAACGAAGTTGGCAAGAGGTTATGCTTTTGCTTGTTCATTTATTTAGCTATTTATTTGTCTGTCGGAATATTTGTTGTGAACAGCCTAGGCCTACAGCCCAGAGCTTTTATCAGAAATTCATTAAACTTGGTCAAACTTGGTCACAATGTTCCATAACCAAAGATCTTTAAGTATTTGAATGTTGAAGGGTAAGGGTTAAAGGTCAATGCCACAATAAAAAAAAAAACATTTTTTGAAACAGTTTTATCAGAAATTTGTCAAACTTTGCCACTGTTACCAAAGATCTGAACATTTATACTGAAGGGAATTATGATGTGGGAGGAGATATGCACACTCCGAGTGCCCTCTAGTATCTAGTTCTAAATATATTCTGCACGAGCCAATTCACATTAAATTCTCTCGGTTTTTGTTTTTTTTTTTTGGTTTTTTTTTTGATTAGTCTCGGTCTTCCACATTATAACCATATTACCAAGGAACAGTGAAATTTCACTTGTGGGCCAGACTGAAGTCAAAGTGTGCCAAAATTAATTACTCATTACAGAAGCAAATCTAAGCGAGTACAAGACTTATTTAGAGGTTTTCATACCCGTAGAATTCAATAATAATGTCATGCTATATTAATTCCGTCCTCAATCATATTAGGCCTATATTGTAAAAGTATCGATATGGTCGTTTTATGTCTTTTTTGATAATTCTCAGTGTGAACGAGGAGGCTTTTGCTATCGTCTTTGACAGGTACTGTACCACCAGGATAGCAATGCTTTTTTGCTACTCTTATTTTGGTGTAAGAAGGCGTCTCATTTTACTATAGAGCTACAAAGATGGACAATTTTTCATCTGTCGTGAACGATTCCGGTTTGCTCCTCAGGGGTGACGCCAGCAGGGGGAGGGGAAGGGGCAGGGTCCCCGTCGAGGAGAGGTCCCCCACCCCCCAGCGTTGGGGAGATAAACTACAATTCGTCAGGGAGAAATACAATGTGTATGTATTTTCTACATATTAGTGGACTTTAAAATCGATTCTTCTTGAACGCCCCTTGCAATGCTGCATAAAGAAGTTCAGTGCGTACATTTTATGTCAACATCTCTTGCTTGTACTTTACCCTTGTGTGAACTCTCTGGAAAGATCCTCCCATACTTCGATAGGACGTCCCGGTTTGGGTTGTTTTTAAATTTCTTGGAGAGCTTTTCCTACGCTTTGCATGAACTGGTTGAGTAGACGAGCGTACATCCCTCTGATTTGCGGTTTGCTCTAATTATTGTGTCTCAAATGTACGAAAACAAGACTAATATAAGTGCGTCTAGCTCGAAAAGTTGCAAAAAGTAGCAGCTAAATTTGGTACCATCATAAAGCTAAAGCTATACTGAAGATGGTGATGTAAAAATTAAAGCATGAATCCACATGAATCTAAACTTTCTCTCCTACTTTTCTAAAAATAGATTTTTAAATATTTTTTCTGTTGTTTAAACAACGATTTATTATTGATGCAAACTTCAAATGTAAACCAAAACATATATTTGTGTTCCCCAATTTATATACAAGAAACGCGTACATTTTGAAGCAATTCCGAATTGTCTGTAAGAAAAAAAAACGTGGTTTGATATAATGTAGTAAATTATAGCATTTGAAATATTTAAAGAGAAATTTCCGACATTTGTTGAAAAGTACCACCCTTAAAATACGTTCTAAAAATATATTTTTAAATATTTTTTCTGTTGTTTAAACAACGATTTATTATTGATGCAAACTTCAAATGTAAACCAAAACATATATTTGTGTTCCCCAATTTATATACAAGAAACGCGTACATTTTGAAGCAATTCCGAATTGTCTGTAAGAAAAAAAACGTGGTTTGATATAATGTAGTAAATTATAGCATTTGAAATATTTAAAGAGAAATTTCCGACATTTGTTGAAAAGTACCACCCTTAAAATACGTTTAAATGTAAAATATTTTCAGGATAGATTAACCAGGGTATACCCATCTTCAATCATGTGAAAAAAAGTGTAAAAGCTATAGTCACCAAAATGGACTTTTGGCACACTTTGATTTCGCCCTGGCCCACTGTGCAACGTCGGCCCAACTGTTGTCACCAACCTCCACTAACGTTTACCGACGTCGGGCCAACAAAGTACTGTGACGTTGGGACAACGTCTATAATCACATCCTAATATTTACAACCTCTAACCAACGTCGGACCAACGGTTGTAACCAACCTCCATTTCAAACGTTTACCGACGTCGGGCCAACAGTGTTCTGTGACGTTGAGACAAGGTCTGTAATCACATTTAATATTTACAACCTCTGGCCAACGTCGGCCCAACAGTGGTAACCAACGTCTATTTCAAACGTTTACCGACGTCGGGCCAACAAAGTACTATGACGTTGCGACAACGTCTTTAATTACATATAATATTTACAACCTCTAACCAACGTCGGCCCAACGGTTGTAACCAACCTTCACTACCGTTTACCGACGTCGGGCCAACAAAGTACTCTTACGTTGCGACAACGTCTGTTATCACATCCTAATATTTACAACCTCTAACCAATGTCGGGCCAACGGTTTTAACCAACCACCATTTCAAACGTTTACCGACGTCGGGCCAACAACATACTGTGACGTTGAGACAACGTCTACAATCACTTCTAATATTTACAACCTAGTCAACGTTGGACCAACGGTAGTATCCAACCATCTTTTTAGTAGTTTGCCGACGTTGGGCCAGTAACAAATCGTGACGTTGTACCAACGTCCGTAGTCAGACTGAATATTTACGAGGGCTTACCAACGTTGGGACGACATCGAAAAATCGACAAATATATTCATACGTTGGGCCAACGTGAAATTCCAATGTTGGTTTGACTTACCTCTCCGACCAATTTTTGCAACCAAACACCAACGTCCTACCAACGTCAGATATCTGACCCCGACGCTTACCGACGCTTTCCAATGTTTACCAACGTTGGGCCAACGTCGCTTTGCTAGCTGGGTTGACCCCACTACGGACATTCTGAAATTACTTTATCAACATGGAGAGCAGATTGTGGCCCAGCAGAGACAGCTAGATTCATTAATTGCAAATAAATCCAAAGCGGATACAAGAGTGTGCTACAACTGCCAAAAACCTGGTCATATTAGCAGAAACTGCAGACAAAAGAAATCAACTCAAAGACAACAAACCCGACAACATTTAAACGAACAATACCAACCGCTGAGAGCCAAACAGTGGGTGAGTTAATGGGAGGCTCAACTTTTTACAGAGAGCTGTTGGAAGATGCCCAGAAACTGTACTTTGTGAGGGAGGTTCAGATGATGTAAGATTTGAACTTCGGTGTCTCCTTGACTCCGGCGCACAAGTATCGACGATTACTGAGTCGTTTTACAAGGAATGTCTCGCAGATACTTGGGATGTGTCTTCCTACATCCGCATTTCTGGAGCGCAGGGCCTAGCAGTTCCCTTTGTTGCATACGTTGAGCTCTCAATTAAAGTTAGAACAGAACATTCACAAACTTAGGATTCCTTATTGTGCGGGATCCATCCAACTCTCCGATATCAGAAAAGAAAAAAAGGAGTGCCTGGTGTGATTGGTTCGAATATCTTCAGAGATATGAGACGGGTCTTACACGCAGAACTTGGTGATGACTTTATCTTAAAGATTGTTAACATGTCTGCTGATGGACGCAAGTGGGCAAATATATTAGGTCTTTATGAGGAGGAAACCGCATTAATGAATATGGTACACGCCCATGGTCGATTAGCTGGAGACCAGCCTATTCTTGTACCTGCAAGAAGTCTGAAAACCATAGAAGGTACTACCACCCAACAAGTAAAACCTACCGTACATCACCCTTTCTCATCGAAGAAAACCATACTCACTCTCTACAAAATGGAGTAGCCATAATCCCTACATTGGTAAATATAAACAACACAGGGCTCGTCAAATTCCAGTTAATGAACGTCTCAAATTCCGATATATACCTGCAGCCACGAGTTCCTGTTGCGACCATCACAGGTCCAGCCGGAGCCGACGGTGACTGTTCGTCAAGTTAACCAACAAGACGTAATTATTGAAGAAGCGAGTTCGATGACCAGTTCAACCAATCCAATTCAGAGTTTGATGGAACGAATGACTGTGGATGAATTAGTTAGTAGTGACCCAGTAAATCTGAAGAAGTAGAAGATTTAATCGAGAAACATTATGATCGTTTTAGCCAAGACGAATTCAAAATAGGTTATTACGATAAAATCCGTCATAAAATCGACAATCACCCTGTACGTGTTCCTCATCGCAGAATTCCTCCACATCAGTGGAATGAGGTGAGGGAATATCTACAAAAATCCATCCAACACGGCATTATCCAACCATCTTCTAGCCCGTATGCCTCAGCTGTTGTCCTGGTTCGCAAGCGTGATGGCAAACTTCGTCTATACCATCACAAACACACAGCACAGTGTAATATTTTACCAGTGGCTGCATAGGAACATGAACCCTCACAGAGGTCTTATTCAGGAAATGCTCTTGTAATATTTTTATATAATAATATAACGTACACCTATTTCATTGATTCACATTAATTTGTTGTTGAAAATTCCTTTTGAATGATAATAAAGTGGGGAAAGATTATTTCAGTTTAACTATAATATTATCTTACGACTTATGACTATACCTTCGCCAACGTTTTGTAGTTGCCTCTACGAGGACCAAGTTTACCAAATTGGGGAAAACTTCCGACCCGATGATTGTACCTCTTGCACGTGTCACATTGGTAACTATAATTATATTTTATAATTATTTTTCTTTATAATTTATTATGTTATTTAATAATTATAATATTTATATAAGCCTAATATAATTTTATTAAAAATACTGTTATCATAAATTACTTCCTCATTTCCTCCTTATTATTTTTTATATTGAATCTTGAAGTTAAAGTTAATTTATCAGCATCATAGACATGATAAGTAGTATGTATAATGTGTATAATCTTGGTTTTTGGGTGAATCTGGATAGATGGAATATACCGCTGCAGAGGTATGAGATGCAGAAAACCAAAGTGCGCCAACCCCGTCAAAGCGGCCGGCGAGTGTTGTTCCACTTGCCCAAAGGAGAAACGTGAAGGTAAGTGCCAATGCCGTTGTGGCGTTTAAAAATCATATCGTTTCAAAAAGCGGATAGAATAACATTGGAAAGAAAAAATAAACTGTCAAATTGCATGTCTTTGAGAATCACTGTCAATGACAGTATATATAATATGACATTTTGTTCGGCAAGATCAAAACGAATGTTATACCTAATTACAGTTATATTGTGAAAGAAAACACTGAATTCCTGGAAATAATAAGATTAACAAAGAGGTCATGACCGGTCCATAACCAGCATAGATAAATGAAAGAAGAAAGAAGAACAATGCGATTCATGTATGCTTATGAAATGGAATAATTCCAAGTGAATGAGGATCTTAATTTCACAGCATTATGGACAAAAGAAAACTTAATTAAAATTTAAAAAAAAATACTTTAACAAATTTCGCACTTTCAAAATCTTTTTCTTAAAAATATATATATATATATATATATGTATAAAGCATTACCACAAGACGATTTAGAGTTTATCTCTTCACGTATTACATTATATATATACATATATATATACATATATATATATATACATATACATATATATATTATATATTATATATTATATATAATATATATATTCATGTCTATATATATGTATATTATACATACATATATATATGCATATATATGTATGTATATATGTATAAATATGTATATATATGTATGTATATATATGTATATGTGTGTATATACATATGTATGTATATATATATATACATACATAGTGGTGGATCCAGGATCCGTTGCATTTCTTGGTACATTCCCTACAGTGGCGGATACAGGAATTTGAAATAGACCGGGACCCAAAGAGGAATTTTCAGAGACGGAGATTCTATATTACCTCAGTTCCACCATGGTTGGGGCTGAGGTAAGTAAACTTATGACTATAACACCTCTAGACAACCGGAAATGGAACTCTTAAACTCAAAATTTGAGAGTTAAGAATTTTCTTTTTTCTCATTAAAAAAAAAAAAAAAAAAAAAAATGTGACAAATTTAGGGGGACCCGGGCATATACTGTACATAAACAAATAAATAATGATAAATAAAGTGCTCTAATATGAACGATTCATTATGGTCCTATTCGAGCATGTATTTGTTTTTTATAATTACGGTGCTTACGCAGCAAACCAAGCAGGCTTATACTATCTTTTTATTTGCGAACTTGCCTATTTTTTTCAGTTTTGACGTGCACTTTGTTGAATGGCCAAACAATCCTACATCAAGTTGGTGAGTCCGTCAAGGTGGATACATGTGGACGCGAATGCATCTGTTCCTCTGGTGGCGAAGCACTCTGTGACCCTCCACAATGTTTTATCGCCAAATGTTCAAATCCATACAAACTACCCAATTGCTGTAACATTTGTCTGCCATAAAATTAACAGAAATGGTCCTGGAACAATCTTTTTATTTTGGCACTAACATTTAACTAAAACGATGAGTCTAAAGACTAACTTAACTTAGGAAGCAAACTATCATTAGGCCTATAATAAACATTTTTTGGTAAAGAGTATGTCGGTGAATTAGTTGCCGTCAAATTAGTTGTCGTCAAAATTATTTTGGTGACATGTCATGTCGGCAAAATAATCTGCATGTCGGCGAATTAGAACATTAGGTCATTTGACGTGGACAACAAATAGTCAATGGAAGGTTAATTCAGTCCATCGGCGGAAACTGTTATCTGATTCCTTTGCCGATCATGAAATAAAATTTAGTAGGCCTACCCATTGAGGTTTTACTTACTAGAGGCATACTTAGTATATATTTTTGCGGAACTAATACAGTTTCAGTGTATATACATTGGTAGCTAGGCTACCTACGGGAAATACCCGCTGTTATTTCTTACCTTAGTCTTTTGATGTAGCCGACGACTGAAAATAGAAAGCAAAAGTTTCTGTGGTGGTAATGGGCTCAGGTCGATTAAACAAAATGGACAGAATTGAAATTTAACTGACACATGTTGACAATATCAGATAGAATATCACTATATATTCACTAGCGAATCCCTATTACAAACATAAAATGTAAATCATTATTATTGAAGCTCATGGTAAAAGCTGTGTTGTGTAAAAATATAAGATATATATATATATATATGATATATATATATATATATATATATATATATATATATATATATCAACATCTGAGTATTATCAGATAAAACAGATGCATAGCTCAGTTAATAAAACTTGTAATAACCACATGACCACCACTATGGAGATCAATTCGGATCTGCTCAATTCTATCACTGATTCCATTTATACTGGAGGGCCACAAAGCTATAGTGCACCGTCTTACAGATATGACGTTTTTAAAAGAAGTTAGTCCTATGCGCACACTATTCGTAAAAAGTAGGTTATTGTTTCCCATTGCACTACCAACTTCAACAAGATCCCACTGGAAATAAGCCTTCGACTTTTCTTCTCTAAAATTAATGCCAGAATTGTCAAATTATAATTTCGCTGGATGGGATTAGCCTCTTTTGATTTGTGGTCTAACTTTTATGGTGGTGTTAAACAACATTTAAGTCTAAAGTCTCGTAACCCTGAGTATCAAGTGTTACGTAACTCGAGATCATTTAACGTATTGTATTTCTGTAATAAAACTACATGCCTTTTTTCTAAATTCATAACATTAGCTTATTAAATGTTATTGTCACTCAACCCAAAAAAAAAAACTTTCATAGTCATTAAATGCCATAATTAAGCAGTACCGCAATTTGTTTCTGATTCTTTGAGTTTAATTTCTAAAGACATGGGGTATACGGCTTGCCTTTCGGGGCTTGCTCGAGGGCCTTAAGATAATTTCAAAGACCTTTTGAGATTTTTTCCAATGTCTCAAAACCTTAAAATGATCAAAATGAGTCGGGTTAGCGAACAACAGTTTGATCCGCAGAATTCCCCCCCCCCCAACTATNNNACTTGACGGTGTTAGGCCTTTTTACAAGAGTTGCTAAATACAACCACTTCAGACGAGGGAGGCGGCTTCTTATGGTGAAGTCATGCATAATTTCAGCTGTGATACGTCTTCATTCCTAATCGCCTCGACAAAAAGAGTAGGCATGCAAATACAGTACGGTACCGTATTTTGAAAACGGATCAGCTGATCTCAGTGGTTGCGCTGTCAAATTAGATCTCTAGCACACTCAAGTGGCATTATAAAAGGGTGTGGACATGAGTACCATTTAAAGAAAACGTACCTGACCAGATATCCCAAAAACTGATCAACCTCTGAATGAAACTTTCTGGAAGTTTTAACCAAATTATAAGTACAAGGAGTGAATTTGATGGTCATTTAAAGTTCTAAAGTCCCATACTGAAATATTTCAAAAAAAAAAAAAAAAAAAAAATTATTAAGGGATTTAAATGAAACTTTCTAAAATAGGTTGTCGTGGTCCAGTGAAGAAGTGATTACATTTTGGTGACGATTCGGAGTAGGGTGTGGGTGCAGTGGAATTTGAAATAGAGGGGGGACCTAGAGAGGGACTTTCACAAGTGGAGGGTCTGTACTACCTCAGCCCCACCATGGTTGGGCTGATTGAAGAAAATGTATGATTATGCACCGCTAGAGGCCCGAAATGGCACTCTTAGACTCAAAATTTGAGCAGAATTTCCATCTTTTCTATTTTTTTTTTTAAATTTAGGGGGAGGGGGGCGGCTTGGCTATAGCCCCCCAGCCCCCCCCCCCCCTCTGGCGCACTACTGTCAACAACGCATTTTTTAAATGATTTTTACTCAGTCAGTCGCATGCACGTCTTCTTTTTCTGGTAACATTTCAAAGCACAAATGGTTTGGCCGGCTTATGATTTATATCAATAATTAGATATTTTGATCTTTTATAATTGATTGAATTTTATATAGGCCTATGTATGTTTTAAAACCACACACATACGAATACGTGCATGTCCCACAAAAACGCAATTATTTACATACGTTACACTGTTTGCCTCCGGGTCTCACACGTTAACAACAATACAAGGTGGGGGGGGGGGTGCAGGTGGCTTTGCGGAATGGTTAAGAATATTAGATTTGTCACTAATATTCCTTTGTTTTCATTGAATTAAATTGAACTGAATCCACTTTGAAAAGCCTCGTTTAAGTCAAATGGATCAATGTGTCTATCATCATGCGCTTTCGTCCAAAGACAACACTTTTTACTGATTTCGTCTCTAAAGTTCTCATTAGACTCTTTCTTCTGGTAGTCAATACGCCTCCAATTCATTCAGAATTTATTGATTTTATATGTCGCTTATTAATTCTCACTAACATGCTGGTGCATTGATTTTACATAATTTCCTTGAAAAACACAGTTAACGGATTTTAGACTTTTATATTGTGACTCATTGATTTATCTCGATATAGACATAACCATGTCGTTGATTATTATCAAAATTGATCATATAGGCCTAAGTAGATTACGAGTACAGCTCCATTGAAGATATAGGCCTACAATAAAATTACAGTTCAATCATTTCTCTGAATCATCCATCGTCCGATTATTATCGTTTTTTATACCAAAATATTTATGAATGTTACTCTGTTCTTCTTCCACTGAATTTACAATCGATATTAGGACATAATCAAGTAGTTGATTATTATAAAAATTGATCAAATAGGCTTAAAGTAGATTACGAGGTATACACAGCTTTCATTAAGCCTAAACAGTAGAGGATTTCCGTGAATTTCGTCTGTATATCAAAGAGGGCAGCATTCGTTCTGATCCGTTCTCAGAGCCGAATTCGACTCTCAGCCGCTGTGCGGCACCATTTGAGATGACAGTATTTCAACCAAAAGGGCATCAAAGCATGATAACGCCTTGAATACTTTTGGCTGTTTAGAAAACCGTCGCAAACTCATGGCAGGAGCCGGGCAGGAGCAATTTCCATTCTTTGTCATCTCCCACACCAAACACCACCTGGGATTTTAATCGCGGCGACTGACCGAGTTAATGTGGTTACCCCTTATTGCACCACCCTCTCCTCCTCCCCGACCGTCGGCACTGATTTAAACCACAGTCCTTCATGTAAAGAGTGACTTCACTCTAAAAGCAGGGGCGGATTTAGGGGGGGGGGGCCGGCCCGGCCCCGGCCCCCCCCCTTTTGGGAGGTAAAAAAAAAGAAATAAAGAGAGAAAAAGAAAAAAAAAAGAAAAAAAAAGAAAAAAAAGAGAGAAAAAGAAAAAAATAATAGCCCAGAATGCCTCAAATGTTATGTTTGGTCGTCTAGAACACAGAAATTTCGCGGGGGCATGCCCCGGGCCCCCTACGACAGTGTTGTCTCAATTGGCCCAACTTCCGGCCCCCCCCTTTTGGACATTTCTGGATCCGCCCCTGAAAAGAGGGGTCACTTTAAATTCCACTGGGAATTAGATTCACTCATAAAATGAGTGAATTGTATTCAATAGTGATAGTGAAATATTTGTAAGTCTTTAAATTTCACTCTATATTGGGAGTGATCAATATGCACGGCAGGCTTTCATTCTTTTTTCATCCTTTTGCATAGTGTGTATGTATGCTCACATTTTTAAGTGGCGCATATTTTTAACTGTTGGTTTAGGATTAATATATTATATTAATGCTTGCGGTACACACGTAGATAGTGCTGAAAAGAACTGTTGTTGTTGGTTGAGGATATCTCGACGTTTCGATTGAGTTGCTTCATCGTCTCAATCGAAACGTCGATATATGTACGTAGTGTACCGCAAGAATTTACTATTATTTTACTTCGCCATGCAAACCTTCAAACATATCCCCCCCCCCCACACACACACCCGCACACCCACGTTGCGGGTTTTTAATTGTATATTTTTGGCAGTGATTGCCTTCCATATGAATAGAATCGCTAACGCACGCGCAGCTCAGTCAGGAGGAGTTGACCTGAAAATCGGTAGGCCCGTTTTGACATTTTTTGAAATAAATAAAATAAGTAGAATTTGGAAAGCTTAAAATACTAACAGTGCCAGTAGGTTTATGTCTCTGTAGATTTAGTATTAGACTGTGGTATTTAATAATGTCAATGTGTGGTAGGCTTATCTTATTTTACTCTATTTAGCAAGTTTAAGGCCTACCTAGGCCCTGGTTAGGCCTAGGCTAGCTAGGCCTACACACCTATAATAGGGGGTGACAGACGATCGGGCACACGAGACGATCGGGCACAGACGATCGGGCCCGTTTTTGGACGATCGGGCCCACTTTTGAAAAGTGTGCCCGATCGTCTAAAAACTGGCCCGATCGTCTCGAAAACGGGCCCGATCGTCCTGGGCCCGATCGTCTCGTGGGCCCGATCGTCTTTAGGGAAAACTGAATATTGGGCCCGATCGTCTGCTGACAAAATCGAAAATTTCCAAAACCATTTTGGCTTGCCTAGGTCAATTTCGGCCGCGCCCCGTCAAATAACAAAATTGTATGGAGCGCCGCGTTGTTGCTCCGCGAGTTCCTGGCAGGCAGAATCGGAAATTTCTAAAAGTTTTCGTCAATTTCGGCAGTCGAATGACTATATTACACCAGGGAGGAGTTATTTCATCCTCTTCCGATTATACCAAATATATAT
>NW_022701552.1:339288-347540 GCF_011630105.1 Anneissia japonica
CCCCCCCCCCCCTCTGGCGCCACTACTGTCAACAACGCATTTTTTAAATGATTTTTACTCAGTCAGTCGCATGCACGTCTTCTTTTTCTGGTAACATTTCAAAGCACAAATGGTTTGGCCGGCTTATGATTTATATCAATAATTAGATATTTTGATCTTTTATAATTGATTGAATTTTATATAGGCCTATGTATGTTTTAACAACACACACATACGAATACGTGCATGTCCCACAAAAACGCAATTATTTACATACGTTACACTGTTTGCCTCCGGGTCTCACACGTTAACAACAATACAAGGGGGGGGGGGTGCAGGTGGCTTTGCGGAATGGTTAAGAATATTAGATTTGTCACTAATATTCCTATGTTTTCATTGAATTAAATTGAACTGAATCCACTTTGAAAAGCCTCCTTTAAGTAAAATGGATCAATGTGTCTATCATCATGCGCTTTCGTCCAAAGACAACACTTTTTACTGATTTCGTCTCTAAAGTTCTCATTAGACTCTTTCTTCTGGTAGTCAATACGCCTCCAATTCATTCAGAATTTATTGATTTTATATGTCCCTTATTAATTCTCACTAACATGTTGGTGCATTGATTTTACATAATTTCCTTGAAAAAAACCAGTTAACGGATTTAGACTTTTATATTGTGACTCATTGATTTATCTCGATATAGACATAAACATGTCGTTGATTATTATCAAAATTGATCATATAGGCCTAGGTAGATTACGAGTACAGCTTCCATTGAAGATATACAATAAAATTACAGTTCGTCCGATTATTATCGTTTTTTTATACCAAAATATTTATGAATGCTACTCTGTTCTTCTTCCACTGAATTTACAATCGATATTAGGACATAATCTGAATCAAGTAGTTGATTATTATAAAAATTGATCAAATAGGCCTAAAGTAGATTACGAGGTATACACAGCTTTCATTAAGCCTAAACAGTAGAGGATTTCCGTGAATTTCGTCTGTATTTCAAAGAGGGCAGCATTCGTTCCTGATCCGTTCTCAGAGCCGAATTCGACTCTCAGCACCATTTGAGATGACAGTATTTCAATTAAAAGGGCATCAAGGCATGATGACGCCTTGAATACCTTTGGCTGTTTAGAAAACAGTCGCAAACTCATGGCAGGAGCCGGGCAGGAGCAATTTCCATTCTTTGTCATCTCCCACACCAAACACCACCTGGGATTTTAATCGCGGCGACTGACCGAGTTAATGTGGTGACCCCTTATTGCACCACCTTCCCCT
Organism: Anneissia japonica; assembly: GCF_011630105.1. Classification (NCBI taxonomy): domain Eukaryota; kingdom Metazoa; phylum Echinodermata; class Crinoidea; order Comatulida; family Comatulidae; genus Anneissia; species Anneissia japonica. The sequence goes on from NW_022701552.1 coordinate 340,558, forward strand.
CCTCCCCGACCCGGCACTGATTTAAACCACAGTCCTTCATGTAAAGAGTGACTGCACTCTAAAAGAGGGGTCACTTTAAATTCCACTGGGAATTAGATTCACTCATAAAATGAGTGAATTGTATTCAATAGTGATAGTGAAATATTTGTAAAAGTCTTAATTTTCACTCTATCTATTGGGAGTGATCAATGCACGGCAGGCTTTCATTTTTTTTCATCCTTTTGCATTTAGTGTGTATGTATGCTCACATTTTTAAGTGGCGCATATTTTTAACTGTTGGTTTAGGATTAATATATTATATTAATGCTTACGGTACACCACCTAGATAGTGCTGAAAAGAACTGTTGTTGTTGGTTGAGGATATCTCGACGTTTCGATTGAGTTGCTTCATCGTCTCAATCGAAACGTCGATATGTAGTGTAACGCAAGAATTTACTATTATTTTACTTCGCCATGCAAACCTTCAAACAATATTTTTGTTTAGGAACACACACACACACACACACACACACACACACATACCCACCCCCACCCCACACACACCCACACACACGCACACCCACGTTGCACGTTTTTAATTGTATATTTTTGGCAGTGATTGCCTTCCATATGAATAGAATCGCTAACGCACGCGCAGCAGCTCAGTCAGGAGGAGTTGACCTGAAAATCGGTAGGCCCTTTTTGACATTTTTGCAATATATAAAACAAGTAGAAAGCTTAAAAAATACTAACAGTGCCAGTAGGTTTATGTCTCTGTAGATTTAGTATTAGACTGTGGTATTTAATAATGTCAATGTGTGGCAGGCTTATATTATCTTACTCTATTTAGCAAGTTTAAGGCCTACCTAGGCCCTGGTTAGGCCTAGGCCTAGGGCCTAGGCTAGGCTAGCTAGACCTATAATAGGCTAGGCAGCCTTCTACTCTAGCCAAGGCGGCGCTAATGCACTTCGCACCTAACTTTTAATTCTTACTTTCTTTTACCTGAATTTTCTTCTCACAGTCACAACACATAATTATAAAACATTTTTACATGATTCAACTACTCATGAAGTACATTTTTTCAACAAAAGGATATCATGATATCATGAAATTGCCAGAATGTCCAAGTCAGTTCTTAAATTTTAAAATCATTAAAGGTCAGTCTCGTAATTTTAATTGGAATTTTCCCATGAAGCATCATTTGTTGAAAAAGGTACTTTGTGAGTGTTTAAATCATGTGAACATGTTTTTTAATTTTTTTGTTACTGTTATTCCCTCTTACCTGAAAAAAAGAAAAATATTAACGATAGCATTGTGCTTGAATTAGCTGTAAATAATACACCACGGCATAGATGACGACTCCAAACAATAGTGGGTGTGGGATAATGCCCATATGGCGCCCCATATAAATTTCGCCCGACCGAAATTATCGGCGGCCGAAGGAGGAAGGAAATGGGCCCGATCGTCTTTGGAAAAATGGGCCCGAACGTCTACCCGCCGTTTTAGAAAATGGGCCCGAAAGTCTACATCGGTGGGCCCGATCGTCCACACTAGTTGGGCCCGATCGTCCACCCTACTTGGGCCCGATCGTCCAAAAATGGGCCCAATCGTCTGGGCCCGATCGTCTCGTGTGCCCGATCGTCTGTAATTCTATAATAGGCTAGGCAGCCTTCTACTCTAGCCAAGGCGGCGCTAATGCACTTTCGCACCTAACTTTTAATTCTTACTTTCTTTTACCTGAATTTTCTTCTCACAGTCACAACACATAATTATAAAACATTTTTACATGATTCAACTATTCATGAAGTACATTTTTTCAACAAAAGGATATCATGTTTTTTTGCAATCAAGTAAGAAATTGCCAGAATGTCCAACCAAGTCAATTCTTTAAATTTTAAAACCATTAAAAGTCAGTCTCGTAATTTTAATTGAAATTTTCCCATGAAACATCATTTGTTGAAAAAGGTACTTTGTGAGTGTTTAAATCATGTGAACATGTTTGTTAATTATATGTTGTGACTGTGAGAAGAACATTGATTGAGGTAAAAACTTTAAGAATTAAAAGTTTGGCAATTTCTTAATGATTGCAAGATGGCAGCCACTCGCCGTGCTAGCGAACACAGATTCGCTGTACTTATTTGTGGGCTTATTTGTTGAAAAAGGTACTTTGTGAGTGGTTAAATCAGGTGAAATGTTTGTTAATTATATGTTGTGACTGTGAGAAGAACATTGAGGTAAAAACTTCAAGAATTAAAAGTTCTGGCAATTTCTTGATGATTGCAAAATGGCAGCCACTCGCCGTGCTAGCGAACACAGATTCGCTTTACTTATTTGTGGGCTTATTTGTTGAAAAAGGTACTTTGTGAGTGGTTAAATCAGGTGAAAATGTTTGTTAATTATATGTTGTGACTTTGAGAAGAACGGTGGGGTAAAAAAATTAAGAATTAAAAGTTAGGTGTGAAAGTGCATTAGCACCACCAAGGCTGCTAGGCCAGAAGGATGACAGGGTAGAGAGGCCGAACTAAAACATTAAAGGGAGGTCTGGGAGGCCTGGCGGCTGGCTCAAATACACTCTTCTACACAGGCATGGGCTGGGGGAATACTGTCTGTTCAGTTGCACGAATTTCATCTACAGTGCTTTTCGAGGTAGTGTCATAATACTATTTTTTAGTATTTGGTTATATTATGATTAGGTGAAAGCCAAATTTTCAGCAAAATCTGTACAGAATTCGCCCCTTTCGGATGCGGTACAGATTTCTAGGCCTAATTTTTGCATGGAGGATTTTTTCCCGCACAGGCCTTAATTTACAGTCTGGTAGGAAGGTAGCATATGCCTGCCCTCCAACTACTAGCCCTACATTTAGACTAGTTTTTCTAGGCACCAGGGGGAGCAGCCTCTGCCTGGATGGGGGCCTAAACAAACCAGGAAATTTTTCCAAAAAAAAAAAAAAAACTCTTCCAGCTGATTCTCCTATGTACTAGCCTCTGTCAAAAAATTATCAGATCCCCATGTTTTCGAATATTTAAAAACTGGGGAGGAGGGGAGAGTGATTTTTCCCCTTTTTACCAAGTTATTACATTTTCAATAATTTGTGCCTTTGATTAACCATTCCAGAGTATTTTTTATTATATGCAAAGTTGAACATAAAACATTCTAATAAGGCAGTAGGCCGAGGCCAAATATCTGCGTAAAAATACGGGTTATTTGTATGTGTCATATTATTAAAACTACCGTACCAGTAACTAACTGTATGTGCAATGCTAATAAATATCGGAATTATAAAAAAGCATTTCACACATTACGTCAGTTTAACAAAATATATATGTAATGAGGTCAGTAGTTATAATAACGTTTTATTAAAGTTTGCATAGAAGACATTAGTTTTCTCTACTTAATAAGCATATCACTTTTTAACAATGTTGTACATCGTTACTGTATTGTGTATATAGACCACCCCCGAGTTTGAGAAGATTTTTGGACGATTTTTGTATAAAACAACCCCTCCCCTGTTTCATCGTCAGAATTCATGCTTTTTGTTGCTCATTTAGGTCTTGATACTGCATCTAACTGGCTAAAAACAGATCCAAATGTAGGGCTAATCTTCCAATAATACATTGTTAAGATAAAAAATGTGTTATGTGTTACATGTATAAGACAACCCCCTGTTTTTCAACAGTCATTTGCTATTTTAAGCCTCAACTTATATTCAAGAATATATTGTAACAGCTTTTTTGTATCTCATGTAAAATCTCTGTTATTTTTAGGATCTTTATATGAAATGAATAAACAATGGGCTTGAATGCGTCAACAATCCCTGGAGATAATGGAGGAATTGTGTCAGAATTGACATCACCCTTAAAGGAAGACTGGATAGTCCAGCATGCAGATGCATGTGGATGTAAGTATGATGCAGTGCAACCAATTTATAATGTCGAATTATGAAACATGATAGGCTCGGCCCCTAGACCTCTGATGATTGGTGCCCAAAATTTATATGAAAACGCGAAGTATAATAATGAGCCATTATCGTTATTGTATAATTTTCAGTAAAAATCTAGTTTAGACCTACACCTATAATCATTTGTTTCACATTAGAAATGCTTGCAATATAAAACTTTTATATGTTATACAGTACAGTAGGCCTATATTAAATTTATATGCAACTATAGATATATTAAGACTATTTGAAACATAGACGTATTATTATTTACAATACTTTAATTTAATTATAATTATAAATACTATATTATTATATATTGTAATTTTTATTAACTAATAAATAACATTAATTTAAACGTGGACATGGTATATTCGCTATGTAATACGATTAACAATTTTTTCAATCTTATAATCAATTTTATATAGCCGGTGTTATGTATTGACCTATGACCTATGGCTAATGACAAGTACGCTTTCACCGTTAAAGGCTTTTTCCATGAATGGAATGACCTGTACGAAGCACAAATTCCTGTAGACTAATTTACTCATGATAATTTATTAAAAAAACTGTTGTATGGCCATATTTTGATGATGTGCCTATATATGGCCATGATGTGATGTCATCATGACCTTATTTAGGCATGTCACATGTATTTGTCAAATCAAATTTAATAGTCTGAACATGCCTTAACTGAAATAAGATTAAAGGCCAACTCCGACGCAGCCCAACACGATTTGTTGTCGCGTCTTACCTGCGTGAGTTAAATGCAGACGCTGTGGTTTGTGTCAGGGGTAGTAACGTAGAAAACATGTTTAATATTTTTCACAACGACTTTAGACTGTCGTACGACACTGTCTGAATTGGTCTTCATGTCAATGATGGAAAGGTATAGTTGTGTTAATTGTTAAATCATAACTACTGCCTGATTGCTGGTGTATGTTAGAGATATACTAATTATATTAATCTAATAATGTAAAATTGATAATTCCTTCAAAAGGTAAACTAATTCATTAATTTGTTTAAGTTAATAAAGTTCTAAAAAATTTGAATGAAAATATTTTCTCACTAGGTCTAATTTTAGCAGATTTTTGCCTCCTTTTAAAACTTTCTGTGAGAAAATTTAAAGATTTTTGTAAATCAAAAAATGGATTTTTAACAAATCTATTGGGGGGGGGGGTTTAATGAACAGCTCAATTTTTTAAATTAAATTTCCTAATTTAATTAGGTAAATCTTTAGAAGTTGTTCAGTGATTTACATGAATAATGACCATTGTCATTTCTTATTTTTCGTATTAATATAAACTATCAATTTTACTACACAATTGTTGTTCTTATGTAGATTTGTAACCAAAATTCCTCTATGGTAATTCCTTGTTTGCTTTCTTCTGTATTTGCATCTCAGTGACTACTATTGAGGTGAAGAACATGTGGAAGCGTTTTCAGCAGCTTGGCTGCAACCAGGATGGGGTACTGTATGCACATTCTCTGCCAATTGATACTGTCACGGACCCCTTTGTCAGCAAGGTAAATTATTTCATGCATTTTATCATGTCGAATGACACAAAATGGTGTAGTTTTATCCTATTCGTCTTGTGAATGTGTTTAAAATTATAGAATTAATAGATTATAATATTAATATTATAAAACTAGTGTTTTAAATTTTGGGTGATGAAAGCACTTTATAATTTAAATATTTAATCAACCCCCCCCCCCAAAAAAAAAAAATGAAGTGCAGTGATTAAAAAAAAATTGTGTATTTCATACACAGTGTTAAATTTCTAAAATGCAACTGAAAATAATTGAAACGGAGGACTTAAAAATAAATAAACTGAATACATTAAAAAGAAGTCCATACATATGAAAAAGTTTATTAGGGCTATTAACAACAGTTTTATACACCGTAATAATATTATCGCTCCAGTTTTGAAGTTAATTATTTAAACCTTAACTGATTGATATATTTTTACTTCACAGATCTTCAAACAATTTCCTAAAACAAATGAGGGTGCTATAACATTCCAGACATTTTGTGCTGCTTCAAAATGGCTTTCAGACAATTCAACAGATGGAAAGATTCGAGGTAACAATCTGGCTTGCTTTGTATTGTGCCCTACCCTTCTTTCTTAGGGTTTTAACAAGGTTAAAACCCTATTCGAATTTAAATAGAGTTTGATACTCGAACATGCGTTCTATTGACGCAGCACGCAATATTCAATACAAATGCCTTTTACATTCTTTTGAAGGGACTCCTCTAGTTTGTGGTAGTACTCGACAGAGGACCTTCTGTGTACTTTTTGCCCATACCTATTGCATTGATCCTCTTTCAAATTCTTCTACTGGTTCACAAATACATTTAAGGCTCTCCTTGTTTACTTTCTTACACAAAATCTTTTATCATTCTACCCATACTTCATATCAATCTACTATACATTGTCTTGTTTTTGATGGAGATTATTATATATTCCTTGTTTTTTTCTTTTCATACTGTAGCTGTGTTTGCTATTTTGAATGATGGGAAACCACTGGATGAGAATATTTTGATAGAAATACTTTCTCAAGTATATTTGGAAGACAGCCAGGTATGTGTCAACATTCACTTAAAAGAGCTTAGCTGATGTAAAGGAAGGTATACTGTATAGGCTTATCTTATGTATGAGATGCAAAGATACTAGAAACACAAGATAGAGTTCTCCGCACAAAAAAAGTGTTCCACCGAAATGCATGGTGGGAATATAAACAATGGGACGCCCCTTACGACCTAAAAAAACTTCAACCAAATTTTCGTTACCAAGTCGTCGCGTATTTTATTGTCAATTCTCAATTAAAAAATTGTACACAATTGTACAATTAGTACAATTGTACCCAGACAGTGACAACGGTGAATACATAATTCCTTGACGGAGGTAGAAATCGTTGCTATTTTTCAAATAAAACACACAATTAAGCCTATGGATCAGTATAGAAAACAATATGGCGCAAAATCGTATGGCCGGATGCACTCTTAGTGAAAAAGTTTTCCTCCATTAGTGGAAAAGGAAGGGCGCCTTTTGCGTCTGGATATAC
>NW_022701552.1:347954-350658 GCF_011630105.1 Anneissia japonica
GCATGGCCGGACGCACTCTTAGTGAAAGTTTTCCTCCATTAGTGGAAAAGGAAGGGCGCCTTTTGCGTCTGGATATACTTAGCAACAGAAGGGCGCCCTGTACGTTGGGCACGAAGTATAGAAAACTTGCATGGTTAAAAAGAAGGGCGCCGCCTACGTTGGGCACGATTTTCGCCTCATTTTTACAATGCGAGTGCTCTATCTTGTATTTCTAGTATCTTTGATGAGATGGTGTAGCCGCATAGCTTATATATGGAAGGGTGTACCAGCTTAGGTAAAGTTTGGAAGGGTGTAAGAACTTGCCAAGCTTATGTTGTAAAGTGTGTAATACCTTAGCTTATTTAGTAGGGAAAGGTTCAAGAGCTTTGCTCATGTAGGGAGGGGTGTAGAAGATTAGCTCATTTGGGAATGGTGTACTGTATTATAGGAGCCTAGCTCGTGTAGGGTATGGTGTAACAACGGTGGAATGTTGTAGGAACTTAGCTCCTGTTCAGAGTGGATCAAGAAATCTATGAATAAGATTATTTATTTTATTTGTTTATTTTTTTTATACTGTACCTTATTTATAGAAGAGAAGTTGATTTTTGCAGTATATCTAGAAGGTCAGCTGATATTCAGGGGTGGATGGCTAGATGGCTTTATTTAGTGTAAACACCAAAGCTAACCCACTTAAGTCTGAAGAAGACATATTTTTTGTGGGGTCCTGGTGGTAGTTAAACAGTACACCAAGAGACAATCCCCTCTTTTTTTTCCTCAAAGAGTGTACTGCATTCCTTGGCCATGATGCACATAGGACCAACTTCTTAAACATCTCATCAGAAAGATGGTGCTCTATCGTAACTTGCATTTCAGCCCTGCAGCTGAAACACAAGTTGAGCAGTGATGGGAATTGAACCGGGGACCTGGAGATCTCCAGAGTTCAGCACACACACAGTGGCTACCAAAAGTTTAGCTGACTTTAGCTAGCTGCTATATTAAGTATCTATTGTTTCTTATTTCAGCAATCTGTGAAAAGAGCAGCTAATGTCTTGCTGAAGCAAATTGATAATGATGGAAACGGTTTCATTACCGAAGACCAGTTCGCTTCCTGGGTCACGACTCTCCCTCACGACACCTTAGCTGCCATTCTTAACTTCACCACCAGTCAGCAAACTGATAAGGATGGCATGTCAGCATCCAGCACACCTGTAAAGGTAAAGTGTTACTGTACACCTGTTGAACAATCTGTGTCAAAAATTTTATGTATCTGTAAATCAAGCAATCAATCAATCAATCAGTATATCAGTCAATCAATTTGTGGAGCAGATAACAAAGTACATTTTCTTACTGCAGTGAAAGCAAGTTGCTTGTTTTTTGTTGAATCCATCTCAGAAATTTTAATTGTTCATGGAACACTGAACATGCACATGATAAAGCCAGACTTTTTTTATACCATGTTTCGTGAATCCACCGCCCGCCAATAGGCCTATTGATGATTTCAGATAAAAAAAAAAAAGGACAGAAAATCATCAACAGAACTGCCCAGCAGTTTCAACCTACTAACTATAAGTGATGCTATACAACACGGCCGTCTGAGATGGTATGGGCAAGTTGAAAGAATGAATGACAATAACTGGGTCAAGAATTGTAGGGTGATGGAAGTTGAGGGGGTCCAAAGGTAGTGGAAGGCCTAGAAAGACCTTGGAGCAAGTGGTGGCCAGTGATCTCCGTAAGCTAAGGATAAGCCGTGCAACTGCACAAAATAAAATTGACTGGAGGAAAGCTATCATGGTGAACAGTCCAACCCATGCTAACATGGATTAATTACAGACTTTAAATTGATTAATATAATATAATATATAATCAGCACACACCAGCCGCCGTGAAAAACTGGAAATTTCTGTTTCTTTTATCTTTATTACACTCATGTTGCTTTGAAATCTCCAAAAATAAGACATGTATATTTCTTCGTAATTATATAAATTTAAAGCATTTAACCGTCCCATTACTACACTGTTTACATTCAACAATGAAAGTTTATTTTTATTTTCTCCTCCGTCTGAATGTTTTTTGGCAAAACCATTTGCTAAATAAGAAAACTAAATTTTATTTTTCTTTTTTTCCACCCTCTGACGATCTTTAAAAAAATAAGTTTGCGAAACAAAGTATAAAAAAGTTTTGCCTAATATGTTAGAGATGCAGATTATTGATATTTTCCCCTGACTATGCAATTGTGGTGTTCCATTAAATAATTGTCATACCATGCCATTGAAAGGAACCTATCTAAGGAACTGCTGTCCTGATTTATTTACTTTCCAATGTTTGGAGGTATGCATGAAATACATATATTCATTAACCAGTGGCAGAACTACTGTATGGGGGGAAAAGGAGAGAGAATTTGTGCCACCTAGATAATTTTCTTCCCTTCCCCCCCCCCCCCCCCCCCACCTAGTTGCTGGAAAAATGAATATTGTAAGATTGGCCAACAAAATTAATTGCTCAGATTGGTCTGTTTGTCATTTCAAGGCCACTGGCCACTTAAAAACAATGCATTGAACAAACTGTTTACATTTGTAATAAATTACTGAGCATTTGAATAGAAATAACAAGCACATTAGAAGCATTAACCGTTAATGTTGTGATTCTATAAGTTAATAATATGTATATAATATATTTCCAGTTTGATATGGGAAAACAGATTGCTCCCTTCTAAAATTTTACCTTG
>NW_022701552.1:350696-356593 GCF_011630105.1 Anneissia japonica
GATTTCAGACACTGGCGCTGCCACTGTCATTAACCAAAGTTTAACCATTTCATCTTGAAAATTTGAAATCTCTGCCATTTATGCCAACCTTGTTGTTCAAGGCTGAAAATATTTAGAATAAACTACAAACAATAATACTGTACCAGTAGAACATTAGACCAGGTATTTGCATATTTCCGGTTTGAAATATCATATACCAGTAGAAATACCTGAATTATGATTCTTTGTTTTCACAAAATTAATACAAACAGCATACTGTACATATGTATGAGATAATTTACAGTTTAATTCAAATTTGAGTAAAAATTTTATAGAGGAAATAATGTATACATTTTAAAAATTTGTTAAAATATATATATAGAAACTGTGAAGTTTGATATTAGTCTTTCTAGTAGTGTTGTATGCTTATCAATATTTTAATATATAAAATGTTTCTCTTCCTGTACTATAACGTAAGAAAGATACAATATGTTAATAGCAATGGAAAGTAAACAAGTCTTTCTTACCTTTGCAGAACATTTACAAAGAATTTTGTTTTAACTTAGTAATTTAACCAAATATAATGACAGTACTGTATGATGTTTTGAAACATCAGTTTATAATTTATTTATTACAAATTTGACAAACTGTCCAAGAATAAATAAGATATAATACAATAAAAAATATGTAAAATGAGTATGGAACACCATGGTTAAAATTAAAAATCACTGTAAAAAAGAAAAAAGAATTTATCTCATATCGTTTGAATTGTTAAAGTATTGTATGCTGTTAATACTTTTTTGAACATCTGTTTTTAATATCATAAACTCCTTAGGCTGTCAGGTTATTATAAACATGCTACTGAAATGCTGATGATTGTGAATGAAAATTGTTTTTCTGACTGTTATTTTAATTGGTTGATTTATGTTTTTAATTGGTTGATTACACCACTTTAATTACCCTAATTGATTGACTTATTAAGTATGATTACAAAACTGACAAATTATATTATCATATTTTATTCAAAATCGTGGATGTGGACAATGATTGTTTATATCACAAAACTAAGACTTGGTGCTAACCCAAAATATTGTTCCATTGTAGTTATTTATTACCAACTTGAATCATAAATAAGTAACATTTTTGTTTGTCTTGCAGACACCAGTTAAAAAGGTAGCACGGCCAACGTCTCTGAGTGGTCCGGTAGCCACCGACGATCAGTTGATGGCAGTGGCAAAGCATGTGTATGATAAGGACTGGCTGCTGTTTGCCAACAAGTTAGGCTTCACACAGATGGAAGTGAAAGATCTGCAGGACAACTTTGTCACCAAAAGACAACAGGTATCGTAGTAGTAACTTACTCTTTTCAGGGCCCTGTTCGAGCCCAAAAAAATCTCTGCAAAATGGCCTGCGAAAATGAATAAAAAACTTTATGTATGCGGCCCGCCAAGCAACATTGGCTAGAAAACACCTTGTTTTTTACGGCCCGACACTAATCATCTATAAAAAGTCATATTAAAAAACTGGGAATAAAGTAGTGTAAAGCCATGCTTGGATGTTTTTGAAAGCACACTGGAAACATCAAAGTTTGGGTGTGGCCCTTCCTGTTAAATCAAAAATTTACTTTGGCCTTCTGACCGATTTTTATGCCCACCCCTGTTTTAAGGAAAGGTGATTAAATTTTGGGGTGAAAAGGTAAAAAATCAAAGTTGTGAAAAGTGAAAAATAATCTAGCAGAGATATACACTCCATTTTGAGTCCTCGATGTAATACATTAATGTACGGTTTATGATTATTTTGTCAATGCAGCTGTCGAATTTTACAAAATATAATATTTTCTTTATCGATAGGCTGAAGAGCTACTGAAAGAATGGAAAAACGATAATGGTATAGCTGCGACAGTGTCCTCATTGAAACGAGCGTTAGTTGAATCTGATTTCGTGTCTGTAGCAGAAATGTTGTAAGGAGCAATGTAGAAACTAACTACGAGGTGAATGGAACCAGATAGGTTGTGTCATGGTGACTGTTTTATCTACCGGTGCTTTGTGGTCGTCCCAGAAGATGATGCGTATTGTGCCAACTATATCCTATATTATTAACCTGGTGTTGCTACTACTGATTAAGTTCCATGCAGTTATACTTTTAAAGGGAAATGCATTTTAATATTTGTAATATATAAATTGGTGCTATTTCTGTATATTTAATAGTTTAGTAGGTTAAACATAATTATTATTTTGTTTAATAACTCGATAAACCTTTAATAACATTAATAAATAATTTATTATATTTTTCTTCCAAAGATTTTGAATTTGCATACAATTTATTGTATATAATTCGCTACTTCTTTATTTGTAATTATACACACTATTGAATTTTATTAAACATTTTAATCATTTTTAGAAGCCAATTTAAAAAAAATTAATATTTTTTATAATTAATTTCCTATCAGATTGTACATTCCATATTTTTTATATATTTGTTTTGATTGATAATGTATTATGAAATATTTTAAATATTTTTAAAAAATGTTTATTTCTATGCAAATATTTACCTAAATCCTTGTAATGTATACAAAGTGCAATTTTTGTTTATCCTTATGTGCCTTATATAAGAATCAGTTTTTAATATTTATTGAATATTTATGTGGGTGGATGAACTGATTATGCCTCTTTGGAATTTACTTAAAACGATAATGGAATTATCTGATCAAGACAGTGCATATTAACTAATGCTATGGTGTAGAATCTTGGAAACCACAAGCTCCTGAGGCCTATATTAATGTAATGCCTAATATGATAGCTTACAAAAAATCTTCATAAAATATAGTATATTATGTATACATCACCATTGGGTTAAGCCTAGGAGAAATTTATGAATTAACTTTCCTATGTAATTCTTTAGCAATATCAGCCACAGCATGCCGAGGCTCTCAGTAATATCTGTAATAATAATAATATGAAAGTATATACCTACTCCCAAGTATTGAAGTACATGCTATTGTCTATTTCAATACTTCTTATCTGAGATTAATCAGTAAACCTTTTCACCTACTCATCTAATGCGTATGTTGCTGAATGTGAAAGACTACGCAGTCTTTGTCATCAGCAGAGATTCTAAATTTTCTTTTATAACTCATATTTGTTTATTATTGTTTTTCTTTGTCTTTGGACCTAAACTCATCGGGAAAGGCCATATATATAAAAACAACCTTATTTTTAAAAAAGAGAGAACTTGTATCACTATTATAATGGTGTTCTTCACAAGGCCGTTTTTGCAAGAAGATACAAAGAAAATGAAGAAACTTCAATATCAAAAATCAAATTGAAATACATAAACTGTACAAGGAAAAGTAATATTCAAAAATTATAAAGACTGAAAAGCAATGTCATGACAATGTAGAAAAGTTTCTTGATACATGCATCCAGGACAGACGTTCTGTGCTAGCAAATGTACGACTTGAATGAGTCAATGATGGCTTGTATCACTTTCATCTGAGTTGGTACAGGGTATGTGTGACTGATGGCTTGTATCACTTTCATCTGAGTTGGTACGTAGTCATGTGTGACTGCAGATCCAGAAAACTCATTAATTGTCAATAAGTTACCATTATTGACATGATTTCATGTAAAGCAAAAACGAAAGTAGTAATGATAAAACACCTTTTAAATGTGCCGGTTCTATTATTTTCGAGGTAAGTTCCAAATAGGAAAGGTATATGTCGGTTCATCAACATAAGTATCGCATTCATAGACTACCAATATCACTGCCTGTTTGTGTAATTTCAGTGTTGTATACAATTTGGGAGTTCAGTATGCTTTATGTCTATTACTGTTGGTTAGGATGTGCTGGCTCCTACATTGTCAGTACAAAATCCTGTATTGAAATTTGATGGCAATATTACCAGATTCAGAAAGACAATATTGTCCACTGTCCTGTGTAACACTTCTCTTGTGCAGGCATCCAAAGTCTTCTGGAAGTCACTGGAGTCTTCCGCACTCCCACAAGCAAGAATCTCCTAGAAAATAACCCATCTCACGCAAGTTCATCATGTTTGCATGTTTTTAATACTTTATTATCAATTGTCTTATGGAAGTCAGTGCCTGATTTTGTTTGCACGCAATGAAACATTAAAAAAAAAGAACTACCACGAGAGAGGGGTCGCCCTATTTACGCTTTTTAGTGTTTTTTTGAAGGATGCCCTCTAGTTTGTGATAGCACTTTTTTTTTCAGATAGGATTTCATTTTAATGGAACCTTGAGAGTCGAAGCGTTTGCAGCTCTATACTCTTTCGTGTCATCGTGCGCAGCAAAGTAAAATAAAATATGTTAAGAAAGCTAATTTTTACCACATCTCCCGGAAGATATTTCTTCCATCTTGTAACATTTTGTTCTTTATTATGACTTGTTTCACACTTTGTAGCCCTGAGTTAAAATTGTATGTAAAAGCACGGACAATTTATAAACTTGTCAATTGGGTGCAAAAATTTATGTAGATAAATATTTCCATAAAATGTAATTAGATGTGTTCATGTAGCATAAAGCAATTGCAATTCATATTCCATAGATGGTTTCTAAATCAGGCATTTGACTAGTGAAACAAGCATCTAACATATCTGTCTTACATGTACACATAGAACTACTAAATATGATCATGATGACATCATATCATGACCATATAAGTGCACATCATGACTATATATGGGCATACAAGCTTTTTTTGTAAAAAAAATGATAGTATGGACAGATCTTTACACATCATGTCAGTTCACATGGCAGAAACCTCTTTGGTGTGTGTGCTGTAATTATGCTTGTGGTTATCTAGGTTTTTATGGGTCAGTGTATGTTAATGTTTGCTAAGGTGTATGTAAATGTATACAATGTAATTAAGACTCAAGGTGCAATTTAGTCTATGGTATCTGTAAAAGTTATTGTTCTTGTTTATTATTTTAAATATGTTAAAATTTTATTTTCTCTTCAGCAACTGTGTCATCATTTGAAGAATAGAAAGTTTGTGTTTGTAAGGGGTACTGTAGGTCTAGGATGTTTCCTTGGGGAAATGTTTGGCTAGACTCAAAACACCAATAAGCCAATTCATAGTCAGAACTGCGCATCCTCGTTTCAGGGTCAAGCCTCTGTTGCGTTTATGGTGTTTATGTCGATTGACTTTGGATACGAAAATGGGCAGTTCTAATTATGAATTGGGTTTTTGAGAAGATACGTTGTGCGCTCAAGGGTTGGAGTTTGTCTTCTCTTTTGAGGGGGATCAATTCAAACCCAGGACTTGAGATAGGAAAGCAGGCAGCCTATCCATAGTTTCACTATTGTCTGCAGATTTTGATTGACACTTAGAGCATCGTACCACCAAATTAATAGTTTCTATTGTTGTTTTCAATTGATACAATACTTGAATTATTCATGATAAGGAAACTTGTTACACTGTGCTGTTAATTGTTTAGTATTAATTCCAATATTGTTACAGTCATTTAAAAGATTTGTGCTGGTTGACATCTAAATGAGATACAATGCTATAGAAAATATTTTATGAGTTAAAATGTTCATTGGTGGGCAATAAATGGAACAAACACAAGTTTTTCTTCATGTCTGTTTTACAGTTGGTCATTCAGATTTATTTCTTAATAATATTAATAATAAAAATATTGATGGTTTGAGAAATTTTATTCACACCCACAGATTCCACTTCTTTACTGTTAAAATAACCACACAAAAAAATTAAGTACTGTACAATTTTTAACTGCTCATGTAAAAGAATCACAGACTGGTGAGTTTAATAATTTTTATTCAATCCTACATAAAAAAAAGAGAAAAATAATAATTCCTGTAATAACCTTATTGTTGAAAACTTCATACAATTTGAATGTTTTCAATGATTTACAAAAAAAACCGATATAAATTACCACC
>NW_022701552.1:356626-402481 GCF_011630105.1 Anneissia japonica
TATGCCAGGACTAACCCACGGCACTCACTACGCACTACAATCATTGGCAGACTCTATTCTATGGAGAATGTAACGTGACAACGCGCAGGCAACGGAACGTTTTTAATGACGATCCGTTCAGACGACTACCGAAAATCAGCAGGCGGGGTTGTGTCATCTAGCGCTCACAGGAAGTGGAGTTGGATTTGTATGACGCAGTTTGTCCAGTTTTATGCGTATAGTAATAACAATCACTTATTAGGCGCTTATTGTTTCGAAAGAGGCCAGAGAGAGCCATGGACATTAAAAACAGTTATTGATGAACTTGTAAAAGGTAAAAGTAAATCATTAAAATTCAGGTGAAAACAGCAATGGAATACCATATAACAAATGCAGTAATTCATCTAATAAAATATTCAAAACAAATTTCTATGACATTTAGGCGTGTCAATGTCATCATCAGGCAATATAATGCTTATGCTATTACTGGTTTATATACAACCGATCATATTATATGCTTATACCATAGTTATATTCTCACAAGCCTGATACTTCAGTAATATTAGTTTGCATTTTCTAGAACATTTTTTTCTTGTAAAAGGGTAAATCAATAACTATCCTTTGTGGATTTTCCCAAATTACAGAACCTAGGAATTCAATATTTTATATTTTTTTTTTTTTTTTTTGTATTTTGAGGTTTTTTTTTCCATTCCAATTATATATTTTACGGAAAAAAAAAAAAAAAAAAAAAAAATTATTTGCATAGTGCGTATTCCTGGTCATGTTTTGATTGGTTGGTTGTTAGGTTTGATTGACACCGTGTGAAGCGGTCCATTCAGTAACGCCCCTAAACAAGGGGTCAAAGGTTAATATTGTCAAGGGAAAACAAATGAATGTCTGGTATTCTCATCTCGTGAAAGTGTTGCAACGTTGTAACAATGGGGAAGATATGCATACTAATTCTGCTACTATTTGACTCTGGTTTGTATAATATAATTATTTGTTATTTTTAAATTGGTCTGTCACTCAATTTTATGTAAGTTTTGTTGTAAATTTTCTGGCGTACAGGGTAGACCTAGGTAGAAAGCTAGGCCTAGCTAGAGGAAGGAGAAAATCACAATGCTTACCAGGACCACCCATGGGGCCATGGCCAGGTATTTGGCACTGTACTGATCCTAGTTCTAGCCTAGGCCCTACACCTGACTAGCCACTATATAGGCCTAGGCCTAAATTTTGTTAAATAAAAATATAGCCAATGCACATGTCATAGGATGATGTTGGGTACTGTATGTTATTTGTTTATCTAAATAACGATAAGTTAGTGGCGATGTTCGTATTCTTTAATTGAAAGTTTGGAAAAAAAACTTATGCTGGACTTCTGGCTACCATGAAATGTTAATAAATAAATAACAGCATGCAGTAACTGTACTGTATACTACATCCATTTTGAAACATTTACTGGTAACTGTAATGTACTGTAGTGTACTGTAGGCTATTTCCCTGTAAATAGAGAAATGTACAGACTGCATTTAGGGCCTAGTTCCCAGGAGTCCTGCAGAGTCCTGGGTGGGAGTCTAATGGAAATCGTCTGGAAGGCCTCTACCCCATGTACAAGAAAGAATCTTTCACCAAGTTTTTACTAAGTCATCAATTATCTCTTTGAAGTTTGTGCCAATGGCTATCACTTGCACATCAAAATACATGTTAAGAAAACTAATTTAAACAGATCTCAAGATCCCAGATGTGGATTTCTTCAAACTTGCCCACCCTTGAGTGCCACTGCCAGTCTTTAATCACTGTATTGTAGGGTCATTCTGTGTCAAATCAACAAATGGGGGTATGGGGCACCTCTCGGATTCTGGTGAAATTTTTTTATAAGGTTGATTTATCTATATAATGAACACACATGCAAAAATAGAATTCCCAAATCCAAGTGGTTTCCATGTTATGGCCTGTAAAAATTATGTACTACTATAAAATGCGTTGAATGTGCGTGAATCACGTTTATTTTAATATTTTGTATTTCGAAATGTCCTTTGAAGTGTTTTAGATACAAAGCTGAAAATTGCTGTACATAGTCAGTTTTGGCCAAGGAACTCAGATCTTTCATCAAAAGACATCTCATCTTCTCTTTTCTCTATGAGCCGCTGAAAGTGACAGTTCGTTCAGTCGGTCAAATTAAGTTTATTTATCAGACCTCAAAATTACCCATTTAAATTACTATAGTCTGATAAAGTACATATATATTGTATAGTCACATGCATACTCCCAAGCAAGGTTAGGACTTTTATTCTTTAAACCAAAATTTCATAGGGTTCCAAAGTTCGTAGCACACAGGTTATATTGTCATGATGTGCCTATGGTCATGAAGCAATGTCATTATGACCATATTTTGGGATGTCCCATGATTTTGATAGAGCTTTTACTGTTTCTGAATATATTTCTATTGTTTAGTATTGGCTGGCAAAAAGGATGTGTTTGGTATACACTCCATCACCTTTGACACAGCTGACCTGACTGTAATATCAACGGTGGATATCAAGGCAGAACTATGGGGTCAAACGCACGAGTGTAATAATGTAAGCATTATTTCAATTCCTCATGACCTATGCTGTGTCAACTACTTTAACTGCTTTCTAATGATAATACCATTGTAGAAAAGGGCATATAAATAATAATAATAATATTTATTTGACATTACACTTTTACAACAGTGGCAGCACACAAGAAAGTGGCACAGTCAAACTTAAACTAATGAACAAAGAGGAAAACAACAACTTAAAGCTAAACAAATGAAAGAACCTACTAAAGAAGATACAATTTAGAGATAATATAAATCATAAACATCCCTCACCCTCCCCACACAAATAATGTACATAATACACATTATAGTATAAGAATACACACACATACATACACACACATATCCACATACACATACACACACATATAAGTATACACACATAAACATATACATACATACACACACACATATACATAAACATATACACACATACATACATATATACTGTACATATATATGAATGCAAGGTCAATACATTGTGTATGATTGATATTTTAGATCACTTCCTCATTCTGATTTATAATACAAAACTGTTTTCTAATAATATAATGAACTTGTGAAAGGGATACAAGCAATTTCTTCAATGTGTAGTGTTTTGCACACTATGTGTGTGCCAGTACATTTAATTTTATCTTATGAAAAAATAAACAGTTTTTTATTTAAAAAATTACAAAATAAATGAGGGTGGAATGTTTTTCGTTTGTGGGTTGGGAAATTGTCAGATTTTTAGTATTAGTCTTGTAACATTTTACCTAAACATGGCAGTGTAGATGATATTTTTTTTATTTATTATTTATTTCAAAATCATCCAACAGTGACCAGTGTCGCCCATAACAGGATTAATACATGAAAATTGGTACATAAAAAATTTATATAAGTAATATAACATTAAATTCAAATATAGGTCTAAAAATAATTAAAAATATAAGAAATTCACTTGGTAATAGAAGTAAAAATAGTAGTAATTTTGTGACGGAAGCAGTTAAGACTATCAAAACATATATCTAAGGAAAGATTGAAACAGATAGAATGTGAATATGAAAATAACACTATTTGTAAAATGCTAGTCAAGTGGCTATAAGTATTCCAAAATTGAAATATATCTTACAAAAACAAATAAAAGTATAAAAATTGCAAAAACAAATAAAAGTATAAAAATTGAGGCGGCAACAATGACAGGAATGTAAAACATAATTTTTTTTTTCTTAACAGCCCGACTACTAAAAGGGGGGCTTCTCACTGGATATGACTATTCTAAAACACAGCCATTTAACTTTGAATTTGTAATCAAGTTTTAAGATTATAAATTTTTTTTTTTTTAAAATTAAAGTGCACTCTAATTAAGATCAAAGACATTGAACCTCCGCCATCATCTCAGAATCGGAGTCGGATCCAGTTAAAAATGGATACAAGGTACCCGACTAGATTGACGGTAATACCTGTGAAACAACATGTCATTAATTCAAACCCAGACTGCAGGTAAATGATAGTACATTAAGTGAATGTTTATGAGCGCAATGGGAAGAATACTTTCATGAGTTGAAAGTTTGACTGTTTCATACGACAAGGCGAAGCTGAGTTGAATGGAACAGTCAATCTTTTAACTCATGAAAATATTCTTTCCATTGCACTTTATATTAAAAACATTCATTATTTATTTTATAACATATCTAGAGATTCTTGTCATTTTATATTTTATGAATAAATCTACCTTTTTTTGCAGAATAGAATTCTTGTCATTGGAAAAATATACCCTTTTTCTAATTAGAATAAACCAGTGTCATTTTAACTGATCAAAAGATTGTGTTAGGTTGAAGTCATATCATATCATATCGTAAAAACGGGTGGATAGAAAATGCAGGGATGGAAATAAATTTCCTTGATGAGTGACGAAATGGGGTAAATAACCAATGTCACATGATACGAAATCCACAACCAAATGACAGGGATTTATATAGGTGTGTTATAATACAGTATTGTAATAATACTGTACTACAGTATTTATTAAGCAATTATACTCAGGTTTTGATTACACTATCGGAAAGCCAAATGAGCCATTATTTTCCCCCAATTTTTAAAGGAAATAATGGTCTTAAGGCTTCTATATAATATTGTACGAATATGGCTACTGTATATAATTGCTTTACAAGTTAGTTGTAATGTCCATCACCTTTTATATGGCCCTTTAATCAAACTGCTGGTTGTGGTGGCTGGTTGCTCAGTGACTGTGGAAGTGCATTGGCTGCGCATATTAGAATAATTAATTTTGTGTGTAGTATGCAAACTCACACTCTTCGCACAGAGCTCTTCGTGATATGAAGAAAATGAATAAATTTATTGTGGTTATTGTAGTTTATTAGTGGTTATTAGGTAGGCCTAACCTGGTAGACATTTGTTTAATAGATTAAAATGTAATTGTAAACATTATTACGAATTTATTCAGCATTGCCTTATTTTTTCAGTTATTTTGTAAGTCAATCATCTTGTTATCTCATAACCATTGTGCCTTTCTAGGCCTTGCTTAGGACAGTCTAGTGTTCATTCGTGTTAACCAGCGCTGTAGAGCGAGATTTGTTAGGTTCGCTGTGTGTATGCTCTTACTGTAGCTTGGACTAGCAACAATTCCACTGACTAATGTACTGTTGTATAATCTCCCCAGCTCTGAGCTTTTTGCAGAAAACGCAAAAAATCGGAGGCATTATATTGAATCATGGATAGGAAAATTCATTGCAAATGAACCTGATGATGTCACCACTGACTTGAATTATGTCATATCCTTATTAATAGGCACAATTGGTGACTGGAGTTGTACATGCATAGTTTGGACAAATTTGAAAACAGAGAGAGCAAGTAATGTTCAGTATAGGAATTTAGTGTTCAATAATTAATGTTGGTTGAAAAATCAGTAAACTACTTTTAAATTCTTGGAAGTTGAAATAAAGAATATTTGGCTAATTTACTCTAAACAATACTGACCCCAAAATATCGAGATATTTTAAGAATAGTTAGCCTTACTGTACAGTAGACGCCTGTGTCTGCGGACATATTACGCTCTGGCGGAGTCGGATGCGTGGAATGAAGCTGGACACGCACGGTCGTACAACAAATCTAACTCCGCTCCCTGTGAGTGCTAGACCGCGCGAAACTGTCCGCTGATTTTCTGCAGTCTGAGCTGACCATCGGTAAAAAACGATCAGTTGCGTGGATGTCGCCGACTTGCATTCTTCATAGAATCGCGTGGCCGATGATCATCAGGCGCACTGAGGGCTCAGCTTTAGGATTCTATTAAAAAATAATTTTTATTTATTTATTTGGTATGAAAAAAACAACAGCCGAGGCTAAAATGGTTTGTATTACTATTTAAAAAGGCAAATACAAAAACATTCAATGGAAAAATACATCAATATCAATATTCAAAAATCTATATAAATATATGATGTCGATTACATATTCGAACTGTACATTACGTATTCGATTGTATATATTCGAACTCTATGCCCACTAAAAGATTACATGATGAATTCCACTATAAAGAAACACTATTTTGAACAACTATATTGCCTTTTCTGGCCAATTTGCAGGAGATGGATCAGTTTTCATGAGATTTTGCTTGCTCTTGGTCCCGCAAGAGACCCATGTTCAAGATCAGCAGTGGCTGGTTTTGAACCAAGAAACATGTTCTCCAGGCCCCGCTTTTTTTTTCCCGTGGCGCCACCTTGCTCTTTCCTAATTGGAATGTGGTTTTTCGTTTTTCAGCATCCCTAATATCCACTTCATGGAGAACAGGAACTACAGTTTATTTGTGAACTTCAACAGCAATAATGACAACCACACGATTTCCTGTAACCTGATAAAACCAGGCGACTTGGATCTCAGCTATGTTCGTAAGTTGATTTTCCCTCCCCCATTCCCAGGGAAGGTGGTTTGTTGAAATTTTAAATTAAACAATAGCATACAAGTACTGAAATATTTTATAAGATCATAATACTGAACATAAATCCTACCGT
Organism: Anneissia japonica; assembly: GCF_011630105.1. Taxonomy (NCBI): domain Eukaryota; kingdom Metazoa; phylum Echinodermata; class Crinoidea; order Comatulida; family Comatulidae; genus Anneissia; species Anneissia japonica. The sequence goes on from NW_022701552.1 coordinate 363,197, forward strand.
TGTTGAATACATATTCATCTGTATAATTATAATATATTCTATATCGATACTGTATAATTATATTACATTCTATATCAAAAATAATTGATTCTTCCGCATTTCCAAAAATTCTGGATCTGCCTCTGTAAAACATGCTGAAGAGAAACACACCAATATATGTTTATATTAAAAGAGAAAACATGATGATCTCTAAATTATTTTTTTCATGTTATTATAATTTTTCTCTTGATAGCAATTTTGGTTGCAATTGGAATATACATTGCATTGGCTTTCCTTTACATGCTTTTTAGTACGGCACTAAGGTAGGTTTTTAACATCTTAATATTGTCATGAATTTGTTTTAGTTCACTCAGTAATAGATAATGTAGCATAGTGATTGTATCAATGTTGATAGTGGTTATTGGTGATTATAATAGTCGTGGTGGTGTGGTTAACTTTCTTGGTAGTGATGATGGTTGTGGTGATGATTATTTTGACAGTAATGATGTTGGTATTGGTACTGTTATAATCATTGTGATGGTTATGAGAATGATCTTTATGATGGTGATGGGAATGATCAGGGTGATGGTGATGAGAATGATCATGATGATGGGAATGATCATGGTGGTGATTAGAACGATCTTGGTGATGGTGATGGGAATGATCATGGTGATAGTGATGAGAACAATCTTGATGATGGTGATGGGAATGACCATGGTGGTGCTGAGAACGATCTTTATGATGGTGATGGGAATGACCATGGTGATGGTGATGAGAATGATCACGATGATGGGAATGATTATGGTGGTGATGAGAACGATCTTTGTGATGGTGATGAGAATGATCAAGGTGATGGTGATGAGAATGATCTTGATGAAGCCAATAAAAAAAATTCTTGTGTTGGCCACATTTTGGAAAAATTCAAAAAATGGGTAGGTCGGTAGGAAAAGTTTTTTTTAAATTTATTTATTTTTTTTTAACCAAAAATGTTTGCGAATGAGAGTACGTTTGGTATAAATAGTTAAAATAAAAATAACGCTAATTAAGGATCGACGTTTCAACTCCATCATGTAGTCATTCTCAAGTTCAAATGAGTTAAATAAGAGTACTGCTTACTAACTAAAAACAAAAGATCAAAGTTCATTACAATGGGACAGTAATTAGCCATGCCAAAAATTGTTTATGCCTAAAAAGTAGAAAACACACAAAAATACAACAAAGACCATCTTTTAAATCTAAATTGAAGAGCAAAACGATCGCATAACACTGTCGCTCCGCCTACCATCGCAAGATAGGCCTATTCCAGCCTTTTTAGCTCATTAAAAAACTGAAATCCCGACTCTCAATTTCGAACATTTTGAATCGGTCGGGCGTGGCCAACACAATAATTGTTTTTATTTGGCCTGATGGTGACAGGAAGGATCATGGTGATGGTGATGAGAACGATCTTGATGGTAGTGTTGGGAAGGATCATAGTGATGGTGATGAGAACGATCTTGATGATGGTGATGAGAATGGTGATGGTGATGAGAATGGTGATGGTGATGAGAATGATCTTGATGATGGTGATGAGAACGATCTTGATGGGAATGGTGATGGTGATAAGAACGATCTTGATGATGGTGATGGGAATGGGGATGGTGATGAGAACCATCTTGATGATGGTGATGGGAAGGATCATGGTGATTAGAATGATAATAGTGATGGGATTTATAGAAGATTTTTTTCTATAGGAATCAGTGGATTTACAAAATATGCTGTTGCCTGGGTACAAGTAGATTAGTCAACAATGTGAGTATTTACTACATATTCATTACTTTTTTGCTTATTTATTCATTAATTTAATAATTATTTTTATGTATTGTTATATACTAATTGTTTATTTAATTTTTGTTTTATTCAAATTATTCTTTATATAAATTCAGTGAAATATATGAATATTTTATGTAAAATATCATTAACAATAAATTTTGCTAATGAATTTGTGAAGATTAATGTTTGTAAAAGTGTATAGTCTTCATCAGACATGTTTTCTTTATAATTTAAGGATCTTGGGGCACCAGGCGATCCAGTGAGCGAAACAGTAAACTCAATCAGCCCGGCAGATAACAACAAAAAACCAAAATCCAGAAGACTCAAGTCCTTGGACACTTTCCGGGGGTATTTCATTTTTTGAATGTTTCATGAATTAACTTAATATGTCATCATAATAATAATAGAAGTATTTATATTGCACCGTATATATATATATATATAAAAAAAAAAAAAAATTTGAAGGCTTTACATTGTTGGCAGACTTTTAACCGACTGTATGGCTAACGAATCATGTTGATGCATGTTGGCGATAGTCTGAGTGAATCGGGCTACACTACACATTATGCTAAACCTATTGACTAAATTTTCTTTTTTTTTCTTAGAATATCTATAGTAATTATGATATTTGTTAATTACAAAGGAGGGGAATACTGGTATTTCCAACATTCACGATGGAATGGTTAGTGGATTTTATTAAGAGTTTGCTGTAGAAATTATAATATAATAATAATAATTTCTATTAATTATATAAACACACTGCTTCTGCTTATTCTGTAACACTGTTTATCTTTTTCACCTTTCTGGAGCTGTATCAAAATCATTATGTCAGAGGCACAGTTAAAACGGAAGATGTGATTTTTGACAAAACATTTCTGTATATGGAGCAAAGATCTTATAAACACAAGATGGCGTTCTTCGCGATTTTATGCGTAACAAATAGAAGCGTCGATTTGGCACAGAAATGTACAGTAATCTGGATCTAAGATAGGGTGTTCATGTTACGCCAAATTTTGTTACCAAGTACGTTAATTTGTTCCTTACGTACGTTCTAAAAAGAGGGCGTATTGTAAATCGGACGCTTCTAATTGTTACGCGTAAAGTCATGCGGCGTACGCTATGGTCAGAGCGGTCGAGGTTCAAAAGTTTTAAATTTTGCAAGAGGGCGCTGTTCATGCGTTATTACAGAATTTGCACACGTAAATTACGAAGAACGCTATCTTGTGTTTATAAGATATTTGATATGGAGTTACAGTACTAGCATTAAATAGTTAATTTGCCTTTCTACTGAGTATTTTCTTCACCACGACTAAAATTTTCTTGACACACTTTCTCCATCTTATTTTGACCTTTGCATTATCAGGGGGTCCCAATCCCCCTGCAGGTCGTGGGAGTCTCCCTGAAATAGGGCGGCTGTCCCATGGCAAATCAACGTAACTGCTGTTATATTTTTGTGCAGTTACGTTGTTTTACCTTGGAACAGCTGAGGGATGGCCTCCCACATTAGTGTAAGCAAGCAAGACCCCAATAAATCTCTCACAAGTCCATAATTTGATGTTTTTACTATTAAATGTTTTAAAAAGACTCATTTAACCAAATATCCCGAAAGTGACTCCTTCCAACCTGAAACCTCTGCGTAATTTAATTTCATTTTTTTGTCTTCTAGTTTATTGCATTAATACTTATTGGGCATTCTTTTGTTAGATTCATTTTTTAATTTGATTTCACATCATTATTGAGTGTGGTTGGCAAACTTGTAATAGGTCAGCCTTAATATTTTAGGAATTCAGATAATTACTATGTTTCAAATCATTATGAACTGTTAGTGTAACATTTTTATTAAACTGATTTCATGTTTATTTATTTATTTTTTGGAATATAGGTTTGACAGTGGCTGATCTTGTTTTTCCATGGTAAGTATTTGTAAAAAAATTGTTGAAACTTATTTTTTGTTTAGAAGAACAAGTGTGGAGCTGCTATTATTTAGATATAATTGATAAATCAGATTATTATGCAAAATGATTAAACCTTTATCAGATGTTGAAACATAATTTTATATGTAGAGGGCCGTAGCTTCTAAAGGCTTCATCCCTACCTTGGCCTGCCATTCAACACCGCTGGCCCATAGATGGCCCCAGTTGGTGGCGTTCAGGCCTTGAAGTTTACACCAAAATGTTTCAATTCAATTTCAGTTTATTTCACTTGCAAATATATATTAATAACAAGTGGAGTAACCAAAAAGGCAAAGCTTGTAAAAATAGCACACAGTCGTACTAATATTATTAACAATAGCAAAAAGACAATACAGTAATATGGATAGGCTTGACCATATAAATGAAATTAATGAGCAGTAACACCTGAACAAATACCGTAAAACCTTGAATTGAAGCCCAGTGGGCTTAATCTCGAGGTGAAGCCTCCCCTCTTTAGTTTGCAAAATTAGCCTCGCATAGGCTTCTTTTCGAGATATATAGTAGTTTAGGTGATTTAATGCCAGTTAAATACACTCCATGATACAGCTCAATGTAATGTGGCCTTATATTTTATAGTACAAATTCATAAAATTTACAGCATTCATTTTAAAAAAGAAGCCCTCCCCCCTTCCCCTCTTTACTTTGAAAAAGTAGTCTTCAAAAGAAGCCCATTCAAAGTTTGCCAAAAAAAAAAAGCCCAGGGCTTAAAAATTCAAGGTTTTACGGTATTGCTTTTAAAAGGCTTGTTTTAAATGTTTTAGATTTTGTGCAGTTCTTAAGATACCGTGGTAATGATTTTGAGAATGTTGGGCCAGCAACGAAGATATTGTCTGAAAGAGAAGGTGTGCGTGGAAGTGGATGGTGGAAGTGAGAAGACTGTCTAGTTGAATAGTTGTGGATTTGAAAGTTATTGTGAAATGTGTTGCCAATTGTACCTACGATTTAACATGTACCTGGATTTGCTGGGGGTCAGAACTACAATATTTTACGTGGAGTTCATCTTCTTTTAAACCTTACTTGATCTTTAACCTATCAAGATCTAGACTACTGTATTAGCCTTTCAATTAAATAGAATATAATGAATAATTTGAATTTTCATTTTCAAGGTTCGTTTTCATCATGGGCACATCTATTGCGCTATCTCAGAATGCTTTAAAACAAAAAGGCATGTCAACAAGTAGGTTATTTCAGAAAATTGTTCGTAGAACTGTTATTCTATTCGCGCTTGGTGTCTTCATGAATTCAGGAGGTAGGTGTACAATCTTTCGATGTAAAACCTTTCACAAATTGTGCCAGCTAAAACAAAATTCTGGTGTGTAATCTACTGGACAATGTCCAAATTTGAAATATTAGGTGTGAGTAATTTTATGTTTCTACAGTAGTTACCCTGTTCTAAATTAATTGATTCTTCCCAATTCTAATCCAATTTATGTTTTTAAATACTGGCATCTTTAATATTTTAATTACCCTGTATACATTATAGTTCATTTGTTGTTAACTTTCAATATAATTATCATTTAAATTGTGAATTATTTTGATGTGTACTTAATTTTGTTCTCTTCTCATAGACAATTTAAATGTTTAAATTGAATTTTGTTAGGTTTTTTTTTAAATTCAGATTTTGCACAGATTATGTCTTTCCTCTGATTTTTCAGGATTTCATCGTCTGGTATTTCTTTTTCTCAGTGGCTTAGATGAGTTTTTAATTCTAGGTACAACACCAAATTTGTATTTGTTTTTTCTTTTCATAAAAGGATATAATTCAGAGGAAATAGTGACACGTTATTATTGCTATTCTAAGTTCCCACAAATATGCAATTTTCCGATATGTTTTCACTGTACCAGGTAGGAATGATCTGAAGAATCTAAGGATACCTGGAGTTCTCCAACGATTCAGTGTGTCTTACTTTGTGGTTGCCATGTTGGAATTGATATGTAGTAGAAGTAGCCATGGACAGTATGATCTAATTACCGTAAGTATATAAGCTTCTTAAATGTTTTATTAATTTCGAAAAAACTTGTTTGATTATAAAGTCGTTCTGGCACGAGTTTGAGACAAAAAGCTGATTTCGCAACACGATTATTATAGCAGTGTCAATACAATTAGGTTAAACATTTGAATATCTACCCCCAAACATAGTTCAATTGCAACATCATGTTATTGCCAGAAATAACCCTTTAACAAAACACATTTCTTTTTTATCATGTGTATAATACTTCATTTGAAGGTTTGATAAAAGAATTTGGAATACATCATTATACCAAGTATTTATTTAGTATTGTAGTAGAGAGTGGAAGATGCTATCTGTCTGACGTACATTTGGACTGATTGTGGCTGCCAAAAGTATTTTTTTATGGCCTGGACTAACCTTGGCATTGTAGTTCTTTCAGCAAAGCTTTTTGACATGTCCATTGTACTGTACTATAAACAATTATCTTTTTTTTTTTTAATTTCTTAATTTTAATTTCCTTTATTTTCACAAAAATGTTCTTAAATTTTATTTTTTGTGTTTTAATTGTTGAAACAATCTTATGTAATTTTGATAATAATGTTTGTTTAACAGCCTCGTTGGTACACACCATTTCGTGATGTGATAGAATATTGGATAGAATGGCTTGTAATGGCTGGGTTGTTAGTAGGCTACTTCTGCCTGACGTTCTTTCTACCTGTCCCTGGTTGCCCCACGTAAGTAGAATATATTTTCAGAATTTGCTATTTTATGATGTTGATGATGGCAGCAGCGACAATTAATATGAGAATTCACTAAGAAGCATGATTCACCTCACCACATTTTAAACTTAAATCTTTTATAGCGGTTACTTAGGCCCAGGTGGATCAATTCAGCTGGAGCCAAATATCACGTTAACGAACTGCACTGGGGGTGCTGCTCGCTACATTGATGAGTGGTTGTTTGGTGTCAATCATATCTACCAACATCCAACCTGTAAGGTAAGCCATCTTTTACTTTACATAACATGTATTATTTTGAGGATATACACTCTAGATTGAACTTAAACACCTGCAAAATATGATATTTAAATTATTGTATTATAATTATGTAAGTTATCAGCTTTCCATTAAAAATTATAATGAACAAATACTTTCATCACCAATATACAGATGCATGAATAATATTTTTTATGTTCTTTGCATAATTTAATATATAATAGGCTTTGGGACCAAAAAAAAGGTGTCCCTTGATAGGGGTGTCCTCTAATAGGTGTTGGCCGTAGTGTTAAAAGATATAGTTTCCCTCATTTTGTGGCCGAAAAAGTGTCCCCTTAATAGGGGTGTCCCCTTACGAAGGTGTCCCAAAGGAGTTGTTCTACTGTATTTAGGCATTTTTGTAACAAAAAATCTGTAAATATTGAAAACTGAATTGTTTCTATGTTGATAATTTTTAAACAAGCCAGTGTTTTAATGGAATTTATTAAAGATTTGTTTAGACTTTTCCTGCTAATTTCAGGGTTATATGCAATGAATGCTGTAATGAAACATTTTTATATTATTATTACTGTGTGTTGATCTTTCCCTTTATGCTTGAATAGATAAATTGTTAAAATTTATTATTTTTTTTTACCTCTGATGAGGAGCTCTAGAAACACTGATTGATTAGTAGAAATTTTATATTGGCCAATATTCTCTACTGCCTCTATTATACCTCCCTCATCGGAGCTTTCAAGATTACAAGAATTTGTTTTCCTTCATAGGTAATCTACCACACAGGTGCTTTTGACCCAGAAGGTGTGCTAGGATCAATACCATCAATATTCATCACATTCCTTGGGTTGCAGGTAAGATGATGTATTCAAAATTCAAATCGGTTGACTTGCTTACTCTATGCGATCCTTGCCAGGAAATACCTATTGGTACTTCTGCGTGATTTTGCTCTGCCAGTTTCTTGTTTTGTTTTTTTTTTTGTTTTTTTTTCTCTTAAAAGTCATCCCCATACTATATGGGGATGATAATTTCCCCAGGTGTAGTATTTTAGTCATACAATCCCTTCACATTTATATTTGACATAGTTTTCCATCAAGTTGTACTATTGCTTAGAGTATAGTATAGCTTAGTGTTTACAATGCTTGTCTTCTAATCCATGAGTCCTGGGTTAAATTTCTGTGACTTTTGGACATTTTCTCACGACTAAAAACAACTCAATTCCCTAAGCCTCATAAAGTGACTTGGTTTTGTAAATCATCGTTCCATTGTGTAATTGGTGAGTTACAATACTTGCTGTTGAATGCAAGTGTAATTTTTTTAAATAATGCACTTTCTTTAGAAAGAGACATTTAAGCTGCTGGTCTCATGTACAACATGGCTATGTACATGTTAGAGAATGCAGTACACTTTTCTGAAAACACCACGTAATGGCTTTGCGGTGTACTGTCCATTTCACCACAAGTGGTGGCGCTTCTACGTGTCTTCCCTTGCAACTCCAGCAGCTGAGTCCAAGTCTCTGGGCTAAAAAACTAGGACCAACTAATACCTTTAGATTCAGTGTAAGAATATAATGTTTTAAATAGTAAAAATAAAATTACATCTTTATAAAATGAAAGAAAAAACTTGGATTGCAGCTCCTGTCTCTTATACACATCTAGATGTGTATAAGAGACAGGGATAGAATGGCTTGTAATGGCTGGGTTTTTCTATTACTTTTAATTGATTTATATATTTAGGTATATTTATTGCAAAAAAGAATCGCACAAACTCAACAGTCTATTGCAGCATAAGCTGAATTGAGAGACTGAAAAATTATTACAAATATTGGCCATTAAAAATTTACGAATCATTATTAAAATAGAGCAATATTAAATATTAAAATTTACATTAATACCTTGAAAATTACAAAGACGTATTACATATTAAAAATTCAAGAGAAATTAAACAATTGAGTCTCTAAAATTATATGTACAATTTCATCATAAAAAAAAAAATAAATAAATAAAAAAAAAAAAAAACGCAATCAATCAATCTACAGATTTTATGTGCTTATTTTGCATACCTTGACGCAGGGTTCCCGGAACGCCGCCCTCAGCGGCGAGTGCGAAGCACAACTCAGGCTCAAAAGTGGAACGTGAATTTGGATATGGTTTTGTAGTCAGATTTGCGAGAAAAACTTCAGCTACCCGTATTTATCGACTGAGACGTCAGTGGAAGCTGTGTAATTTGTATGGCAAGGAGATTGAGCAACCCTTCATTCATATTAAGGGAATTTACGCCCAGAAACTTTGTAGTTATTAATATTTTGGTTATGATAGAAAATATTCATTTTTTGGTGACGTCACACTCGCGTTAGTTAGCATGCATACGTCATAAGGTAGATACGTCACCTTTTCCTAGTAAGGCAAACTTTCCCGGCGTGCTTTTTTCACGGATAAACAAACACCACTGCTTTGCACATGGATGCCTTGCCCAAGCCAGGGCTACAAGAACTGCATTGTTAGATGCATTGTATAATACTTAAATAAGGTACCTCTGCAAATGAATTATTCTTAGTTATTATTTTTTTCTTTTTTTAATTTATTTCTTCCGAAAGTTTCTCAAAGCATCATTTGCATCCCCTCTTGGAAAGAGGGATTCGAAAATCTCCATATCTTCGCTAATTAAATTAATCACCGTAATTTAGCTTACACTTATGAATTTAGGGAGCACTTAAAATGTGAAATAATCATTTCACTACCCGACAAACTTCGAAATTTATTCATTCATTAGGCCTACATAATAGTTTCATATTGCTGTACTATATACTCCAACATTACTGGCGCATGGTAACAACCAACTGACTGCAAACCATTTCCGGTCACACATTACTCTCCATAACACAGCACCCCCTAGTTCCGTCACCTCTGGGTCAAATTCTATATTTTTAGTATGTGGTGTAATTTTATTTATGTTCAGTGCAAGAAGCTTAAATTTTATTTTTAATGGTGTAAGTATTTATATTATTTTTATCTTTTATATTGTATTTATTGGATTTATATTGTTACAGTTATTATTACTATTGTTATCATTACTACTCCATGCTGGTACTACTATGTCTGTTGTTGCTTCTACTGCTACTGCTACTGCTGCTGCTACAGGTTTGATTGTAATGTAAAGTTAAATCGATACTGTAGGAGTAAAACAATGAGGACCGACTCATTAAAGCTGAGTATCTGGGTGTTGTTCAAGCCAAGCTTACGACGTACCCCGAAAACACACCTTGGGTCCACACGCTTCACGAGCCTGTTCTTGCAGGGAACATCACATCATATGTTTATGCAAATTTGAAAGGTTACAATTCTACTACTGATGTAAATGCTTTTTGCTTGCCTAAGCAATTGTATATTATATAATGTAATATATCAATATTAATGATAATATATACTAATGATATATAAACTTGTCATTTTGTTCCTGTTTTAGGGATGTATTGCCACTATTCTCTGTAAGGGAACTAAAAATGATGGCTGGATTCCCATCAACAAGAACTTGTGGTAGGTAAATTAAGTTGCTATGAGTAAAAACCTAGATAATAGGGAGATTTTGCAACCTTGCGAAACAGTCACTAATATGTCCTTTTCATTATCGTCATCCGTGCCTCAATCATTAGTGACAATATGTTGTACGAGCTGAATATGATCCTTGCTTCTTGCAAAAGGCATGAATTGCCTATCGTTGTGACAGTGCTGTAGATTAAGGGTTGTCTAAAAATTTGATGACATAATCCTTATCATTTTTTGTAAGCTTGCAAAAACTCTCTAATAACGAAATCAGGAACATAAACATTCATTTAGATTAGAAACAATTACAGAACTTGTTTATGAATGAATTATTTTAAAGGAATCAAATATCTTTTTTTAAACTTCATTATTTTTTTTTCAAACAATTTAATTTTTTTTTTTTCAAACAGGTCCATATCATTTGTGCTTGCTCTGTCCAGTATGGCATTCCTTCTTCTCATCTTTTGTTACTGGACAATTGATGTTGTCCACTGGTGGTCAGGTGCTCCATTCTTTTATGCAGGTAAAAAGAAAAATCTACTCTTTCATATGAAGAATGACCTCAAGTACATGTTAAACTCTGTCACATTATCCAATGCTTTGATGTTCCAAAACCCTAAGCTGTGTATCGGTATTCAACAAGATGCCAGCCATACATTCAGCCAGTCAAAATATGCCTAATCATAATTTACAATGGGATCCCCCCCCCCACAATTTAACAATAATATGTATACTAAGCGTGAAGGTGGTGCTTTCCTACAATTGCCGTCTTGTGGAGTACTGTAGTACACAACTCAACATTGCTTCGTCACCTAGTTAGCACTGTTAGTATTGTTGTAATACCTCTATGGTAAAAATGCACTTGGGCACAACAATAAATGATTTATAATTACAATCCCCTCAGACCACCACCGACAATCGTCACATCTCAAGTGCTCACAGAGAATTGAGGTAGATTTCAAGCTGATGATCCAGTGGTGGCACCAGTATTTGCCCGATGGGGGGTCTGAAGTCCCCGAATGGTGGGCCCATGTCCCCGATGAAAAAGGCGGGCATGATCAGGCATCACTCAAAATCTCTTGAAAGTGTTCCGGGGGGATGAAGCCCCTGAAAAATATGACAATTTAAAGGCATATTTAATCGGTTTTAGGGTCTACTAATATGTAAAAGATACATACATTTTGTTTCTCCCCAACGAATTGTGGTTTCGTCGCCCCCTCCCCCCGCTGGTACCACCCTAGTGATGGTTGTACGACACAGTACATGCCAAACTTAAGTCATCAACTTCCTGTGAAAAAAATAAAAACAATAAATTTTTTTGCTGATTTAATACAAAAAGTTTAAATTGATTATTCACTAATAAGGGTCATGAAATGGAAATCATTCTTGAGCTACCACATGCATCTATTAATAATTGGTAAAAAGATTTTTTTTTCTCATAATTTGAATTCTCAATGTAGATTTTGCTCTATACAAATACTATATTTAAATGGGTAATTCATACTATTAAAAACCATTAATACATGTATGTTCTTTGTATAATCAACAGGAATGAACTCAATTTTCCTGTACATTGGTCATGAAGTTTTTTCCGGCTACTTCCCATTTTCTTGGAAACCCTTTGTTGGGAATCACGCTGAGTACCTTGCAATGAGTCTGATTGGAGCATCAATCTGGGTGTTAATTGCATTCTACCTCTTTAAGGTTAACTTCTTCCTGAAGATCTAGGCCTAAATCTGTAAATTGTTTTTTATAAATAAAATATACCACCTATTATTTGTCACTGGCGCTTAAAGATTAAAAGTTAGTGGTTAAAGAGATAAGTTTTAAGGAGGGTCATTGAATGCATCAGTACCGGAAGTTGATTGAAGTTTAGGTGAAAGGGAGTTCCATAATTTCGGACTGACAAAAAAAAATAATGTTGGCCAGTATGGTCATTTAGCATTCTAGGAACAGATAACCTGATTAAGTTTGACTGTCTTCTAGAGTGTACTGTTGTGAGATGGATGAATGAATGATAAATTTAATATAAAAATACTAGCATTATAAAATATAAAAAGGAAAATGAGAGTAGAACTATTTTTAATATTAAAGCATTTTAGAGTGGTTACGACTGAGACGTGGATCAGGGGGAACTGATCCTACTCCTGTCGGGCAAACATGGACCCTCTTCGCCCAAAGCTGTGATGAGGTTGTCAAACTAAAAATGTTAATTTACCAATCAAAAGCTATTGTGATTGCCAATTCCTAAAAATATTGTGGTTTATAAGCACAAATATGGGCAATCCTAAACCATAAAAATCTATTTATAATAATCGTAACTCTCACTTTTAAATGTACTGTATACATAGTTTTGTTGATAATACAGTATATTTAATTTTTTTTATTTTTATAAAAAATAATAATAATAATAATAATTAAAATAATAATAATAATAATAATAACAATAATAATAATAATAATAATAATAATATTATTATTATTATTATTATTATTATTATTATTATTATTATTATTATTAAATAGTAATAATAATAATAATAATAATAAAAACTTGAAATTACCTACTACACCCTATAGTGTATTCAAGGAAAATTGTGTTTTAAGTGCAAATTTAGATATTTATTTTGTATAATTTAAAAAATCTTTTGGTAAAGAATAAGATAAAATTTAGATTCCATAAACATGTTGGACATTAAAACGATTGTTAAATGACAAAATATTTTTTTTATGGAAATTTGTTTCTGTAAAATATTTCCTATAGTTTAAATAACTTAAAAGAACAATCTCTCTCTTTAGAAAAATAATCGTGTTCCCTTTTATATATATTGATGTGCACTGGACTTCTTTCATATAATTTTTAAAAGGGTGAATTATTATTTGTTAGATAATTCGCTTGGTATAATTATTAGGAAAAAGTTTCCAAGAAGTTAAACCGAGTAACTGTAAGTAAATGTATTGTCTGCTTGTACAATACTGTGTACGGATGGGTTAAGTTTTTAAAAATGTATTTTCAGTAATATTAAAAGGTTGCTCATTGTGAGTGCTTGCTTCTTTTTGAATTTTAAAGTTACTAAATTAATTTAGTTAAACACATATCATCAATGTTTTTTTAACAATTTAAAATATACCTGTTAACACCTATTTAGATGTTTGCCACTTAATTAGCGTATTAGCCTCCCCAAATGAGCGAAGCTCCGGGAGGGCTATTGTTTTTGCCTATGTTCCTACTCATGTTGTCGTTGGCATCGTTGTTGTTGTCATTGTCATCGCTGTCGTTGTTGGTCATTTGTTTGTTACCACGATAACTAAAGTTTGGAAAGTCTGATTGGTTTAAAACTTGCCAATATGCAAGATGGTACTGTAATAAGATGATGGAGCCTATTGTTTTTGGTACGTATATGAATATGCTATTTGCTCATTTGCATAATTAATATTTCAATAATTAGGTAGTTTAGGCTAGTTACCGCGATAACTAAAGTTTGGTAAGTTAGATTGGTTTAAAACTTGGAAAAATGGAAGGCTGTAATAAGAAGACGGAGCCTATTGTTTTTTTGGTACGTGTGTGAATACGCTAATTGTTCATTTGCATAATTACTATTTCACTAATCAGGTAATTTAGGATAGTTACCATGATAACTAAAGTTTGGTAAGTCTGATTGGTTTCAAACTTGAAAGAATGCAAGATGGTAATAAAAAGATGCAAGTCTTGTTTTTGGAGTGTGTAAATATGCTACTTGCTCATTTGCATAATTAGTATTTCACTAATCAGGAAATTTATGCTAAATGCCATCATGATTTACCCCCCCCCCTTCCACCCAAAAAAAAAAGTAAGTGAAATTGTAGTATTTGTTCATGATGTTGTCATTGTTGCTGTTGTAGTAAATTGTTTGCTACCACAGTAGCTAAAGTTTGGTAAGTCGGATTGGTTTCAAATTCCTACTGATCAATTTTCAGAGAAAAATCACTGTGGGGAGGCTATGCTATTTTTGTGCAGCATAAGAGCATTTCTACTTATACTTCTCATGGTGTTAAATTAGTGGTTACATGTAAAAAAAAACATGCACATTGCACCACTTTTCTACTAAAAGTTTTGTTTCAGTTGAAAAGCACACCACTGTAAGAGTGGCAAGAAAATATAACTGTCAGGGTAATACACATTCACCCAACAAATGACACACAGGAAGTGTTGTATATTGAGTGCTTTTTGTTCTGATTTGTGCTGTGGAATAACATTTTTATATGTTGACATCCAATTTTAATTATTGCATTGCATATATTAACATTATTTGTAGACCTGTATTGTAATGATATATTATCTTGTAAAGCCACACGATGTTAAGCCTTAAAATTCTTAGAACATTTGTAGAAGTTCAGAAAAAAAACTGATAAATTATATTTGCATTGTTAATTGTACATAAGCCTATATAATTACATTATGCCAATAATGCAACACAGTACAGTAATTACATATTTATACTTGCAATACAACAAATTTTACTGTGAATATTTTAGATAAAAAACCAATGGCAGAATGTTGTACTTCTATATATAAAAAAAATGTTGAATAAATCTGCTCATGGAAAAATGTGCTTTGTGAATTCTGAATGTCTACCAGAGCTCGTCACTTGTTAATTGAACAAACAACACAAAAACGACAGATACTAATACACTATTCATTTTAGGGGAAATGTTAGGACAATTTCTGGGAAATGAACCGTGTAACTGTTAATGAACTTTCCAGCTACTAATAAAATAATCCCACTCGCATGCAATGGTTATTTGAGGAGCGGACGCTTGCCGGCGGGTTTGAACCAGGGTCTTAAGGACAAGAAGCAATAACCTCGGGAACAGTCATCTGGATTTTCAATTTTAATTGAAAGGTACTAGAATTAGTAATGTGATAAGATAACTATAAATTACATACATTTAAAAGTAATGTACCGTACTGTGTAACAAAAAAGAAAAAATGTTATACAGTTTTGTCTGGTTTCCAATACATTGCTACATGCTCTCACCGTCACCGACAGCTTTTGACGGCACTGATTGGTGGTCGGTCGAATCGGGGAGCCTTCCCGATTGCTTCGGTAACAATTGCAGTTTCAACTGCAATTGTTAAAAAAAACAAAAAAAAAACGCTAATTGTTAAAAAATTGTTTTAAAAAACGTAACGAAAAGTTCAGCAATTTTATGTAAACCATGCGTTATCATCAGAATAGAATAGTTGTAGGTGTATACCTCGTTTGCTATATTCCATTTGAAGGATTTATGATCACTAATGTTGTTTTACTTCTCTTTTGAATTAACAGTTTAGTAGAATTTCACATTAGAAGAAAATTTGAAAAAAAAGTCCGTTGATTTTTTTGTTAGTGTTTAGAGAGAAAGCCTTGTAACAATCAAAAGATATGATTCACTGGAATGGATCATGTATTAAAAATAGGGGCCGCTTTGTTCAAATTTATCTAAGGAAGGAGTGAAGGGGCAATATAATATGTAATATAGAGTAATATAATTGAGTGGTACCAACATTTGTTCTCCCCAATCTCTTAATCAAACCAGGGAACAGTTAAATTACAATATAAATAAATTAAATTTAATAAAAACGTAATTTAACTGTTCACTGATCGAACAAACTTATTCTGTCTCTTATACACATCTAGATGTGTATAAGAGACAGTTCCTCCTGAGATCATATATATTGGTATATTTGGTATGACCTGTCTCTTATACACATCTAGATGTGTATAAGAGACAGCCTATATATATATTCTTAAGAAATTTATATTATTGATTTTTTCCACTTAAAACAATTGTAGAATGGGGTAGTGGGTTCTCGGTTATTTTTAATGGTGGGAAAATTTCATATTGAGTGTTTGTATGCTCACTTTGGAAAAAAAACAAAAACAAAACCCTAACGACTAATTGATCGTATTCGTTGCAGAAATGATGCACTGTTAATATGATAGCCATATAAGACGGCCTTGTCTTGAATTTCTGTTCTACCGAAACTAAACGGTAAATAATGCAGGCTTTGGAATGAAAGAGGAAAATCTTCAGTTGATGTTATTCATGGTTTAAAGTACCGTTCGATATTCCTGATATTGTCGACGCATAGAGTACATACATCGTTGCAAAAATGATGCTTTGTCATTACGATAGCCAAATAAGACGGTCTTGCCTCGAATTGTTGTGCTACCGAAAATAAACGGTAAATAATTCAGTCTTTTGGAATGGAAGTGGAAGTTCTTTAGTTGATGTATTCATGGTTTAAAATACCATCCGTTCTTGATAAATTGTTGGCGCGCGCATGGTATACGTTCTTAACTTACCGTACTCGCGCGAATAAGCGCCCCTCTCGAATAACCGCCCCTCCTAACGTGAAAATTTCTTTAAGCGCCCCGTTTGAATAATATCATAAGCAAGTCAATAATCTAATCAATCCTGGGACTGTGGTTGTTGGCATGATTTGAGCTGCAGAGTGGAAATGCATTCTTCTTAGGTCAATATCAAAATGAGGATATTTCTCTTGGACTGATGAGAGCTCCGATCCCTGGACAGACAGTATATTTCCAACTTTACTCTTTTTACATATTTGTCTATGCCTAGTCCTACTCCTCTTTTTCTTTTCCCGACCTTTAGCACATTCTCTGAGTTTTCAAGAAAAAATACAATGATCCTGCCATCCTGCTAATCTCAATCGGCCGATGGCCAACAAGCTAACCACTACCCACCATTACTAATTGCATCTGCTATTTTGCTGTTATGTAAATATCCACGCATTCTTGTCATGAGCCATGTTCTCTGGAGGATTATCTTTTCCGCCTAACCACCATTCGTAATGTCCTTATATAATCTTTTTTCATTCAAAAAGTGCCTCTTGAATTTAATAATTTCCCATAAGAACCCCTCGAGTTTCAACTAAGCCTATTTCCAAAAGCGCCCCCTCAATTTTCACTCTGTTTTCATAAGCGCCCCGTTTAAATAAGCGCCCTGTTTGAATTAACGCCCATCTGAAAGTGCAAACAATATTTTAAGCGCCCGGGCACTTGTTCGCGCGAGTACGGGTTACACATTTTTGAAGTGGGTTAGGTCTCGTTCTCTGATGGTGATGGTCTCTCTGTAGCCTAAGAAGAGTGCGAATTGTTGATTTGTTTTGGGTGGCTTGTGTTGAAAGTGCGCGTGTTGTGATATCTGTAGTAGGTAAACTGCTGTGCTTAATCGTATCCTATATCTTTATGGTGATGTTTATGTCTAAAACATACGGTTGCTACTGATGTCACGTAGTAAAACTCTTTGTTCCTATTACAGTTATGCCTATACAAGTAGTGCTTGTCAGCAAATATTTAGTGGGCAATGGAGCAGATAACATCATTATATAGTAAATGAAACAGTGATCACGAAAGCTGATGGTTGTAGAAATGTCTGTGTAAAGTTGCAATTGTATTTGGCTTAACTGCGAAGAGAATTATTTATCTATGTTGTCGAGAGTTTGTAGTGATTTGGAGTAGGCGTTGTCAACCATTTAGGCCTATCAGTATTGAGCACCGGTTATCTTTACAGATAGCATTAGAAGAGCAAAGTACTAGAGGAAAATTCAATCTAGTTTTAGATACAGCGACTACGCATAATATATGAATTACACAGGCATATTAACAGTAAACCATGCGGTTGTTGATCAAGAGGTGGCTGTTTATCCTGATGTTTATAACTCCAGGTAAGACTTTACCCAGTCAATTATTATTTTGATCATATGCCGGCCTTTAATGTTAGGCTATATTCCTCCTGAGATCATATATATAGGTATATTTGGTATGACAATGGGCGAATTTCTTTGTATTTCCGGTAGATAGGTAAAGATGTTTAACAAGTCGTTTATATGTAAAAGTTATTGAAATGGAAATGTCATAACATATTAGCAAGTCGTTATTGAATATTAAATTAGATTAGGGATCAGGTGGAGAACCACTTCATATTGCATTTTATTTGTTATTTTATTTATTTTTTTCCAAACTAGTATACCGTATCGGAAAGATTGTTTTAGGTCTGTATTGGTTATACAGTATAATATTCGCGCCATCACGTATAAATGTTTTGTTCTAATAATACACAGGCCCGGGGATGCTGATTGAACCATCGACAGCAATATCAGACGAGAAGGATGTCCTGGGCATTCACCAAATTACATTTGATACCGCTCACGTTAGTATGATATCGAATTTGCAATATGATGCAGAGGTTTGGGCCCAGACAAGCGAGTGCTTTGAGGTATGCATATTGTTACAGAATGTTAGCGTTAGAGGTACTAAAGTTGAATGCACATGGCTATTAGGCTTGAATATTTAAAATTCTATTAGAAAAAAGAACATTCAATACTTTTGATTTTTTTCACATCATCGTATATAATTTAATTTGGCCTTATTTTACTGATGTAAGACTATTTTTTATTTAATGCAATGTAATGGTTACTGTATGCTTATTGCATAAGAGGAAATGAAACGATGAATGAGACATACAAACAGATCAGATAAGTACATGGCATCAACCCATAAAACAACAAACGGCCACATAATGCTAACAAATAAAATTTAAACAGAAAAATAGAGAAAATCCAATCAGAATGACAAAATAAACTAAATATCCATTGGAAACAATTTCAATATCTATAGGCTATCTTGATTTACACTGTATGGGTAGGCCTACTATTTATTTACAACCGTACGCCCATTGTGTAATAGAGTGTACCTCACGGTCAATTGAATCTGTTCAACCATGAAACCTCCCGACCTAATTGGTATGACACTCGCCTTGACAGTGAGAGGTCGCAGGTTCGATCCCGTCAGGCATTTTATTACACAATGTAGGAAATTTTTTATTATTATATATAGGACATATTTGAATTTTCATTTCAGTGCGAATTTCTGTTTATTGTGGATTTACCTGCATCATTCTCGATCGATTTCTATGCTGATACAAGATATCCTATGCTACTTCAAATTAGAAGCAGTAGTACCGATTTTTCAAATACAACTAACAGGTACACTATATATACTTTGTTTTTAGGCCGATATTTGACTTGCATAAGTGTTAATTCTCTTCTAAAAGCGAAACAACACGATAAATTGCAATAATGTGAAAGTTCACCTGAGGTAGTATTATTCTGTTCGTGCCGGACATGAGTCTCTTACAATTATATTTTGGTGTAATTGTAAATTCTCTAATTTCAGTTTACTAAAGTACCATTTTGGAGAAAATGGGGGCTATAACGTATCGGTAGAGAACGTTGAGAACCAGTTAACATTGACTGTTGATGTTATAAACAAACCAGAATTTAGTGCAACACGTAAGTACTTAATATAATATATCGACCGTGCCACAACGAACTGCTTGGGGACATTACTGGCATGAATGTTCATTTGGTTCATTTTTGTTCAGACTCATCAATTGGATTATAGACGGTGCCTGATAATCAATAAGACAATGTGTGATTTTTTAAATGCAAGCGTATATATGCTCAATTTCCTCAGTCTAACAAAACTTTTTAATTTTGTCAAGCAAAACATTTGATCGTGAAATGCCCGGATTAACCATTTTTACGACGAATCCTCTTGCAAATTTTCTTTATTGTTTTTTTTTTTTTTTTTTTTTTTTTTTTTTTTTTTTAATAATGAAGTGAGTTTTTATTTCTAATCTTATTTTTGTGACTTTCTTTGACATCCTGGTTGATGGTTTCCCCCATCCCTTTCACAGTGGCCCATTGAATTTATTATCAATAATAACAGTATTATTATTTGAAGTGTTAAATATGCCATCAATAATATCGTTATTAATGATCATATATCACAATAATGTCTACAGTTTCCATTAGACGATGTTATATTAGTAGGCATATTTATTCAGATGACTAATTTGTTGTTTTTGTTTTCAGCCATTTTTGTGGCGATTGGAATATATGCTGGTCTCGCATGTCTGTATATTTTACTAAAGCAGGCCATTAGGTAAGTTTCAATATTAATAATACATATGCAAAATTTATTTAAAAAATGATGTAATCCAAACATTCAAGCATTTTACAAAACAATTAAATGCATTTGTTTAGGTAAACCAATTAATTAATCAATCAATCAATCAATAAATTAGTCAGTCAATTAATCAGTCACTCAGTCAATCATAATCAGTCGTAGAAAAGCCTCTGAAAATCATAAATATACTGAGTATATATATAGTCCTATAACTTGTATGCGTTTCATTGATTATAATGGAGACAAAGTAATATAATAATTGTGTTTCAGGCGCGAGTGGATAAGCAAGATATGCTGTTGCTGTGCGTCATATTCTCTGAACAACAATGTAAGTTTTGTCCGAATGTTTGCATGGCGAAGTAATTTTATTTTAAATATTTGTAGTACAGCACGCAGATAGGTCTGAAAAGAACTGTTGTTCTACGTTTCTACTTTTCTATTGAGTTGCTTCAATCGTCATCAGGAGAATATTATACCAATAATAATACATACATGTACAGCAACTAGTTTCTAACGCTAGTTTTCATCTTATATTTATGTGATTAACTTGCTCTTGATATCTAGATTTTTACTAACATCAAATTTTGATAACCATGTTTTAAGCATTACCTATGGTTAACCCTTATTGTCATTTTATCTTTGCCAATGCTCACATTGAAAGAAATGCTAATATTTTTGGTTATAGGCGTCTCTTTCCTTACAGGACCTTGGATCGACATCAGAAGGGCCATCTGATACACAAAGTATCAATAAAGAGAAAAAGACAAATTCAAAGAAAAGATTGAAATCGTTGGATACATTTAGAGGGTAAGGGCAAACATGAAATTTTATCTGACACTTGGATCGGACCCCTCTTTCCGGCTTGTTAGACCCCTTATTGGCACATTTTCAGTTGTCTGAAACTATTTTTGATACGCATATTGAATTAAATTCTGAATCTAAATCTCAAGAAAAGTCATGATTCCATTCTTTATTTGTGTTTAATAGCAGACAAAATGACTTGTTTTTTCTTGATATAGATTTTCGTTAGTGGTAATGATCTTTGTTAATTATGGAGGTGGACGTTACTGGTATTTTGAGCACAGTATATGGAATGGTTAGTAAAGTACCGTACTTCAGTCTAAAATGTAAATCATTTCTTTCAACATTCTCTTGTATTATAAATTTGTACGCACTAGCAGTGAAATTACACTGTTACCTGGCACAAGCAACATCTTTTCTCTAACTATTCTATAAATTCAACATTATTGACAAATAATAATATTAGTAATAATAATAATAATAATAATAATAATAATAATAATAATAATAATAATAATAATAATAATAACAATATGTGTATAAAATAATTAAAATACTAAAAAGATACAAAAGTTATTTGTAATATATTTTTATTAATTTCATTTTTTCAAGGTTTAACAGTAGCCGATCTTGTTTTTCCTTGGTAAGTATTAACTATAGCGTATCTTTATCGTTCATCTGGAATTTCTGAATTTACTTATTGGATCATTCCGTAACTATAGTTGTTTTGTTTTTCCCAAAAAAGGTTTATATTCATTATGGGCACTTCAATAATTCTATCCCAGCATTCTCTGCGATCGAAAGGTGTAACCAGATGGGAACTGTTCAAGAAGATTCTCCGACGTACTGTCATTTTATTCCTGTTGGGTTTATTTTTAAACACTGCTGGAGGTATGTGGACCGTAATTTACATATTATGATCCAAATATATATTTGTTTGTAAGCGACAGATTGGTATATCATGGAAAACAGTATTCGACCAATCACTTTACATTATCTGTTATATTTATATCAGGTGACATATTCGGCTGAAATTACACTCTACGTTTGTTGGTTAACATTTTTGCCTCTCTCTCTAAATTACATCCAATTCTATTTCGTACCTTCTCAAAGACCTGCGCTCAGCTTTTTGCCGTTCAAATCTTCTCATCTCTACGTCCTGCCCGCCCTATGGAAGTGATGTGGCTATTAATTATTCTCATTATTCCTCCGGGGTGTAATGCCAGTATCTCAACCAAGATGTATATTAGTGTTTAGGTATTCTCAGCTTTGGGACACGCCTGCCTCCATTGCCCTTTTCCCAGTTTCTTAAACTATGTTGAATTCGGTGTGTCTGTCAGTGAAATTGAATATTAACTAAAAATTACATCTAATAGCGTAGAGTATTCATACCTCTATGAAGAGATAATCTTAACACACATATTTTAAAACTATTTTTTAGGTCATAATGATTTACAATACATAAGGATCCCAGGAGTTCTACAGCGTTTCAGTATATCATATTTTTTCGTTGCAACATTGGAACTATTTTTCGGAAAAACTCCAAAAGTAAAAGGCATCGTTTTACAAGTACGTACGGGTACAGTATTCAGCCTATATATTGCCTAAGCACCTGAGTTAACAGTGAAAATGGTACAGGTATATGCTTTACAGAAAATTATGACAAAAATTTTATTTTGTACGAGTTGTGTAAGTCTGCTACTGGAAACACGGCCTATAATCTCAAATCTAAGTTTATTGCATGCCAAAAGTCACATGACGTATGTATAATTTACTACTGATGATGATGGTCTTGATGGCGGTGGTGGTGGTGATCGATGATAGGATGGAATATGTCCATGTTCAAGCCAATCTTCAAGCCGAAAGATGTTAAAAAACTTGAGAAATGTGATTTTGGTGACAAGTTGAAAAGAAACTGGAAAGGTCGATTGTAGAATTAATGGGAAGGGTTGTCACGAAACGGAATTGTGTCAGAAACATAAAATAGTCAAAATAATTACTATTATGACATTCTGTATATGATGGTGACTATTTGTTTTCCTGTAGAACCGTTGGTATGGTTATGTCTTTGATGTGTTTGACTATTGGGTTGAGTGGCTGGTTATCATGGCACTGGTTGTAACGCATACGTGTCTCACCTTCCTGCTACCTGTTCCTGGATGTCCTACGTAAGTTATATTAATATCCTCATTTTCTGTATTATATTCATTACAATATATGAGCACCCATATTATTATTATTAATAAAGTTAAATGTAAAGGTAGTCCCGTATTCATTACTGAAAGTAGGCAAATGTGATGTGACATCGTAGTATTAGGGATATTATCATTTTAATCATTATAATAATTATAGATATTATAATGTACTAATAATATATTATTTTATTATTTTTACCCCAGGGCTTATTTAGGACCGGGAGGAACTATGATTTATGGAATAAACAACACTGTTAGTATGTGCACAGGTGGCGCTGCAGGATATATTGATAAATGGTTCTTTGGAGAAGATCACATCTATCAGTACCCAACGTGTCAAGTAATATCGCATTTTAGTTACATATTTTTAAATAATAACTCAATGGTGGCGCCAGGCTCATGCCCGCCTGGGGTACAATGTCTCCGTTGGGGGAAGTAGATGTCCCCGACGTAAAGGTCTATGTATACCCATAGAGAAAGAAAATAATAATAATATAATTTTCTATCCCTATGGTATACCCGTCTTATTATCCTCCCCAAAGGAGCGAAGCTACAGGGCCGGAGGCATTATTTTTTACCCATGTTCTTTTTCATATTGCTGTTGTTGTTGGGTAAATTGTTTTTTAACCACGATTGCTAAAGTTTGGTTTGGTAAAATCATGGAGGTATTATTGTACGATGGTAATAAAAATAGGGAGCCTATTGTTTTTGGCACGTGTATGAATATGCTAATTGCTCATTTGCATAATTAATATTTTACTATTATCAGGAAATTAAGGCTAGTACATGATAACTAAAGTTCGGTAAATCTGATTAATTTAAACCATTACACAATGCAATATGGTAATATAGCGACGTACCGTAGTCTATTTTGTACCTGTAGGAATATGCTATTTGCTCATTTTCATAAAAAATATTTCAATAATCAGGAACTTTTTGCTAGTTACTATCATAATTCCCATAAAACCTTGTGATTTAGTTTAAATTGTAATATTTCTTCATGTTGTTTTCGTTGGTGTGGTAAATTTCTTGTTACCATGATTTACCGTGCTCGAATAAGCGCCGCGGCGCAACATTTTTGGAGGCTGCAGTTCGGCGCTTATAAATAGATATTGCCGTGGCGCTTTCCATGCCCGTTCCAATGTTGTTACCTATTTCACGTATTCTCGTAGTCTACTTCTGTATGGCCTATCATAGGTCTTCGTAAAGACACGTTTATAAGGAAATGCTTGTGTCTTCATTGTTTTATTTCTTAATTTTAACACTGTATACATTATATGTAAAACCCTGTTTCATTACACACAGGGTAATATTATATACTCTCGATTAAGCGCCGCTACGCTTAAAGAAAAAAATCACGTTTGGTGCGGCGCTTATTCGAGCATAGGTAAGTGTAAAAGGAACATTTTCAGTTTAATTCTGGTTGTGGCCAGTACTTGACTAGAAATGCTCCTTTTAAACTAAATCATGGGAACAAAAAATTTACCAACGACAACAACATGAGATAATATTACAATTTAAACAAAATTAACATCCCAGAACTCCTTAGAGGTGGTCCAGGGGGCGAATCATCCTGAAATATAGTGTTTCGAAAGGCTCTTTTTTATTCGATTTTTGAGTTTCAGACTTTCAGACTTTCATAGATTTGTTATTCCCCGACGAATTGTGCTTTTTTACGTCGACGACGGAGAGGAGGGCGGGGAGCTGGTCCCCGGCCCCTCATTAGCATTCTCTGAAATAATTTCAATTAGTTTATTTATACAATTGGAATGTTTCTCAGCACGCAGAAGCGAATCAGAAGTCGTTAGTCTTTACGTCACTGTAGTGGCCTATGTACAGTATTCCCGACTTATTTTATTTCATTTATATCGAAATGAAAACACTACAGCCACGTGATATTTACACAATTTAATTAGCGTGACAATATCAACATCGAAGAATAACACTCGTAAAATTTAAACTTATTAAAGCATAGCAGACCAATAAAAGGATAATTATACAGACGTTTTCGGCTAAAGGCAGACTTACAGAATACTATGACGTAATCGGACGACTCTGCAACATACTTAATATATAAGCCTATGTGTATAATACTGTTGCGTTTATATATACTATATTTACACTGTAGGCCTGCTGTAAATAAATATATAGGCCTGTAATATGATATATACAATAATACAGTATAATGTAATAATAATAAAAATAATAATAATAATAATAATAATAATAATAATAATAATAATAATAATAATATTAATAATAATAATAATAATAAAAATAATAATAATAATAATAATAATAATAATAATATTAATAATAATAATAATAAATAATAATAATAATAATAATAATAATAATAGTAATAATAATATTAATAATAATAATAATAATAATAATAATAATAATAATAATAATAATAATAATAATGTCGTTCTTATAAAGCGGTTAATGCCTTTACAAAGCCTCTAAGCGCTTCACATTACTACCACCAACACATTGAACACCAAATTAAATTATTAAATTAAATTATATTATTATTCCATAATATTGCGGCAGTTGTGTTGGAACCTACCAGTATACCCACTTGTACTCCTTGGTGGAGAGGGGCAACCGTAGATAAAGTGCCTTGCCCAAGGACACAAGCGATTTGCACAGCGAGTGTTTCGAAATACAAAATATATACAAATAACATTGTTGTTGTGTTTATTTGAATATTGAATAGTCAGTCAGTTCACATTATTGGTTTACTATGATAAACGTGTTGATTTAATCATTTAACTGGTTTGTGTATTTAATTGTGATAGGTTATCTATGGCACAGGTGCCTATGATCCGGAGGGAATGCTGGGATCAATCAATTCGATCTTTATGACGTTTCTGGGACTGCAGGTAAATGATCTTGGATTGTGATAGGCCTACAGATACCAGATTTTTAATCAACATAGAATGCGTAAACTATCCTATTATCTTATCAAACAGATACATTGGCAATGATATGTTAATTTTTATGCAATATTAATATTTATAGTATGTAATACTAATGCCATTAACATTTATAATATGTATATGATCTTCTTGATTTTGATCAACCTCATGTCGTATTTCATACACATAAAAATGAAATTGCATTAAAGCTTATGGTATTTATAGTCAAGAGAAAAATAAAGCAAAACAAATAAAAAAAATTCACACGTCTAATTATTGCTTTTAGGCTGGGAAGATTGTCCTACTTTACCCTGGAGATCGCCAGCGGATAATACGATTAGTTATCTGGGGCATCATTACGGTACGTAAGCCTCACTTCAAAAGCATAGGCCTATATCAAACCTTCGTAGGATTAGACAATTTATGATAATTTAATAACGTGTCCTGCAATAGGCATACTTATGTGTAATGCATTATTAAAATATAAAATGTCGTTACTTGTATTTAAAGGGTGTAATTGGAACCATATTGTGCAAAGCATCAAAAGAGGATGGATGGATTCCTGTCAACAAAAATTTATGGTAAAATTTGCCCTAAAATTCTAATAGTTGAATAAATAAATAAATAAATATATATTTTTTTTTTTTACTTGTCAAAAAATATATATTCACCTTTATATATATATTTTTTTTTGGGAGGGGGAGATTTTTCTCATATGTCAGAAACACTGACAAAATACTTTATTTAAAAATCCATATTGATCTTTTGTTCATAATTTTTCTCACATGTATGTTTATAGGTCTCTATCGTATGTTTTTGCTCTCGCTGGGATGGCGTTCATATTGCTGGCACTTTTTTATTACGTTATAGATGTTGCCCACTGGTATTCTGGAAACCCGTTCTTCTATCCTGGTACGGTAATTCTATCCTGGTACGGTAATGTAAACTCACGCTAGGCCTAGATACATTACATTGTGTTTATCTATATCACATCTATGATCTCATGGTAGGCTAAGGTCCTGGTATTTGCATTAGGTCTAACCTTAAACCCTAGCAGACAGCTTTTCTTTTGTAGTTGGTCAAGTACAACAGAAACAATTGTCTGATCCGAACTTAATAATATTAGTTAATCCTCATTTTATAAGTGTATTATATGGCGGTATTTAAAGCGTAGACATTACTATCTTGTTAGAAATCTTAATACATTAAGTTTTATTTTTTTATTATAGTTTGGAATATTTTAGGTCGACTAACCGCCATCCAACATCGCCCTATTAACTTTTATATCTTGTTAGAAATCTTAATACATTAAGTTTTTTTTTTTTTATTATTAATACCAGTATTTGTTTTAAATACTAGTATTTGTAATAATTCTTTATGTTTTTTTTTTTGTATTTCTATTATTATATTGTATTGTATTTGGTATTATTATGTTCAGATCGTCTGCGTAATCACACTAGGAGCATTATTGTATGTATGTATGTATGTATGTATGTATGTATGTATGTGCGTATGTGTGTGTGTATGTATGTGCGTATGTGTGTGTGTATGTATGTATGTATGTATGTATGTATGTATGTATGTATGTATGTAATTAGATTTATATAGCGCGTAACACCGGGGTCTCTATGCGCTGATACAACAGAAAGCAAAAAATAACATAATATAATATATCTTATATACTTGTTTACAATTTCAAAACTATGTTAGGGGATGTGATCTCTCTTTCCCTTTCCTAGTACGTCAATGTGGGTGATAATAATTATATTAATTATATGTTGAAAGCGTCTGTGTAATCAGGAGCATAATGTATGTATGTATGTAATTAGATTTATATAGCGCGTAACACCGGGGTTTCTATGCGCTGATACAACAGAAAGCAAAAAATAATATAATATAATATATCTTATATACTTGTTTACAATTTAAAAACTATGTTAAGGGATGGGATCTCTCTTTCCCCTTTCCTGGTACGTCAATTTGGGTGATAATAATTATATTAATTATTAATTGTAATGATAGCTTCTGACATACGCCTTTAAGAACACCATTGTTTTTTTCATCTTGCAGGCATGAATTCGATACTGATCTACGTTTGTCATGAAGTGTTTTATAGCTATTTTCCATTGTCGTGGGCACCATACAAAGGCAACCACGCTGAATACCTGGCGATGTCACTACTTGGTGTGTCTATTTGGGTCATAGTTGCTTACTACTTTTACACTATTAAGTTTTTTCTTAAGATTTAATGTGGCCTACTGGATGAGAATGCATGGCTAGATGTGTTTGTTGTTTCATTTTGCAGGTGATGTTATCTCTTCTAAAAATTCATGCAGTGTATATTGCTGAAGTTATGAAATGCTTGCGCAAGTCTATGTTATGCACACCTACAAACATTTTAGAGCAGGTGGCGAGGGGGTTGGGGGATTGCCAGTCATAAAATGAATATACAATTTTGATTTTGACAGTAAATATGCGCGTCTCTTCCCCTGATTTGCTGCTAGTTTATTGCAATAGCCCATTAAAGTAAGTACTTGTATCCCACCAGACCTTTATTGTGACATTCATGTCATTAGGCAGTGTGTTTTAATATATAATATTAGTCATATATTTGATACCTTTGTGTGAAAAATTTATATCCAGTGACCTGGTGTACACATGTGATGTATGTACGTTGGTAGTGTAAATAAGCTATTGATCAATATCCGAACACTTGAAGAAGAAAGAACTGTTACTGAGCTCGAACAACATGTACATAGCATTGAATGTATGGATTAATTTAATTATAAGTTATACATTATACTGTAAAAAAAAACCAAAAAAACAAAAACAAAACCCGTTTTACTTAGCTTAATACTTACATATTAGGAGCGGTTGACGTAATTGTTGCGTTTCGGTCTCAAGGTCAGGGGTTCGAATCTTCGCTATGCATTTCGCTTGTGTTCTTGGACAAGGCACTTTACCTACGTTTGTCTCTACCCGGTTCACTACTGGGGAGGAAAAGGAACTAGCCACTCTACCACACAATGCCTAGGTGTAAGTACGATGGGCCAACAGCTCATTCCCCTGCGTTCAGTAATGAATACGGGACTACCTTTACCTTTGATAATAATATTAACATAAGGTGATAGGAAACAAAAATTTGTTAGAATAGTTTCCTTTTTCCAACGGCTTGCTCTTTTTAACGATGGTCAGAATTGGGCACCATGTTCTAACTTTTAAGTAAACGAATTGGGTATAGATACAAAACAGCTAGGTAGATGAAGGTAAAGGAAATGAAAACTTGTTAACAGAAGGTTTTTCTTTTTTCAACGGCTTGCTCTTTTTAACAATTGTCATATTTTGGCACCATGTTCTAACTATTAAATAAACGAATTGTGTATAAATGCAAAACAAAATCGACCAGTAGTTGATATTATACTAAATTCAATTCAATGTAAATCTTTATTCGACGACAATGATATAATAGATAAACTAAAAAATACGGACAGTGGTACATTGTTGGTGAAATGGAAACATTTTAATACTTTTCCTCTGACCTATGCTGTACTCCTAAATAACAGACACAAGTCAATGGACCATTCCGCTAAGCCCCGCCCCGTGGATATTGTTGTAAAGCTCCCATAAATCGACAGTAGCGCAGGTCTCACGAGAGCCCTAGTATCCGGATCGGGAGCTAACCATTAGCGCTAACCGTTAGCACCTGCGTGAGAACGCCCGATCGGTTAGCGCTAACCGTTAGCGGTATCCGGATACGCTAACGGTTAGCAAGCGCTATCGGTTAGCAAGTTGAGGGCGTTTCTATCATCAACCAATCACACGTACGCGTCTACAATTTCTAGTTTCTTGTTATCCAGTGATTCGATCATCATGTTGTTGGTATCCGGATCGGGATTTTCTCGCATGGACGCACGGCAGCTAACGGTTAGCAGGATCCGGATCCTGCTAACCGTTAGTTGCCGTGTGAGAACATAGCCAGTGTAAAAATATACGCAAACACGTGCGTTTGTGGGACAACACGTGTGTTTGCAGAACACGCGCGTATTCATGGCACTGTTCTGATTGGTTAGTTGTGATGTTTGATTGACACTCCGGAATGGTCGATTGAAACTAATTACAAATTAAGGTATACTTAACAGAAATTACGTAAACAGTGAGCTAAAGTTATATTATTTAAAATTCTGAGTAGGCCTAATTTGTTAAAAGATGGCCCTTGGATTTAGATTTAAAATTTTTACTTTAAACTACTAAAATAGAGTGAAATGATAATTTCAAAACAGTGGAGTACAATGATTACTATTTAAAATTTGGATTTAAAAAAAAAATCGTTAGAGTTGTTGAGACTGAGAAAGTGCTGTGAAATGCCTAGAAAATTATGTTACAACACACATTTTTATTTACATAATTACGAGTAGGCCTACATGCACACTATAGAGTGCAAGACACTAAAGTAATTGTATCATTCATAATATTGCTTACGAATAGCCTAAATGCCGGGCACTCAGTGCATTGTGAATGCTTGGAAAAGAAAATTTATGATTATCGCACCTCTAAGATGGCCGGAATTGGCACTCATAGACATAAAATTGTAAATATAATTTTCTGTTTACCTACATTTTAAAAATATTTTTGACAAAATTTAGTGGGACTCCGGGCCGACAGATCCCCACCCCACCTCTTTATTATGATATATGTCCTACAGTCGATTTCAAAGACACATTATGCTGTTGCCATTGTGGAGCTGAGATAAGAAAATGTATGATTATGGCACGTCTAGATGGCTTGAAATGGCACTCAGACTTACAATTGTGAATATAATTTTCTTTTTATTTTTAAAATTTGTTGACAAATTTGGTGGGGTCCCGAGCGGGTGGGGTCCCGAGCGGGCAGAACCCCCTCCCTTTAATCCGCCACTGGATATAATATGATATGCCCTGCAGAGACACATTAAGGTGTCATGTATCAAAACCTTTTTGGTCGGGGGCTCTGCGGACCGCCGCATGAGAGCGCATATTCGTTACGCCACTGGTCTGAACATATCGTCAAAGTCAGACAGTGGTGTATTTAGAAGTCTTGAAATAGAGGTGCTGATAGAGGGAGGAGGGGTGTAAAATAAGGTAATTTTAGGTGATTTTTTTAACTACCTGACCATGATTTTGGGTGGGGGGAGGGGAACCCCCTTGATACGCCACTGCAATGAGTATAAAACTGCAAGAGGTCTGAATGCCGTGGTTTTGTTTGAACGAAATCCTATTTCTAGAGAAGTAGGCATACTGCCACGACGAAAAAAAATATAAAATAAAAAAAAATAATAATAAAATACCTTCGTATCGAACGTATGCTGCGTGCATGTTCGAGTCTCGAACTCTATTCGAATTCTAACAGGGCGCCCCCTATCTTGTAGCAGTACTTTTTTAACGTTCCCATTGTGTTCATACAAAATCAGAGCAGTCGGAACTCTTGCAGCTCTATACACTTTGGTATCGTCATTCAGAAGATCCATTGCACACGCGTAGCGTTCTCCATGGAACCGCGTTGGGCCACGACCGTCGGGCTCAGTCGACTGTTTTTCTCAGTAAAGATAGTGAAATTATTATAATGATAGTCAATAAAGCACGGTTTTTATAAATATTTTAGGACGCATGTAATTAAGTTTAGATCTATTGCAAATGAAAACACTAGACCTAATATGCCATCACTAAACAGTTTCTGCTTTGCGGTCCTTGAATTAAAAAAAAATCCTTTTTATTAATGTTGTGAAAGCTTCCCGGAAAGCTTGACTACAAGCAGCGTATATAATGGGATTTAAAGCTGAATTAGAATATATCAACATAAATGAGCCCAACGCAGCATCACAGCTAAATCTTCCAGATATTGTCAACAGATTACCTATAGTACCGGGAATTGTACAAGAGAAAAAGCCGCACAAAATCAGAAACGTCATTTTTAAAGCTTTGTAGTTCTGTCTAGGTGTCGTAGCGTCTTGGATTGTTACCTGCACTGATGCTATTTGCCGCAAAGTTTTTCTAGTTTTAACGAATATTCGAATATGTAGAAAGCAAACTACCGTAAGACAACACACAATAAGAATAATCTCAAAACAAAAATTCCATAGTTCTGTAGCATATTCTGTGCTAAGTATTTGAGAAGATACGTTGAAGACCCACATGATGATGACAACCTTCTTTAAAAACTTACTGTTGATTCTACTGATATGAAAGAAAGGGTGAAACACAGCCAGGTATCTTTCAACAGCTAACAGCACATGGTGAGAGAGTGACAAATACCACATTATGTTCAGTACAGTTATTGTCATAACGCACAGAGTAGATTGACAGAAAGCAAGAGCTTGTTTTGACAATTGTAACAGAACATAATTAATACTACGTGAGAGTTATTGTTCCAAATAAAAGATGTATATTGAGGACGACACTGCAGCACAATAACTTCTTGTCGATTTTCTAATGAGTCCTTATACCGATCTACAGTATACCATTGTAGGACAAAAAGGTTCTGAATTAGGTGATACCCAATTCCTGACGATTCTATTTAAATTGCGTGATATCATTAGTTCAACTTTTATTTCTATGCTACCTTTAAAGAAAAATAAGGTAAACAGACATTATTTTCATTTCATCCAATTATAATAATGATAAGAAAGCTATAGTAGTTACGGTTTAAGAGAGCCCAAACTATCATTACGGTATCTTTTAAAAGATGTTAGTGTACGGCAAAAGGATAGCTTAAATGTGCTAAAACATAGCGATATAGGCCATGTGTGTTGTCACCCTGTTCCCGATAAACATTTGAAGGCTTCTCTGAAAGCTTGACTATGTGCAGCGTGATCGGATTCAAAGTTGAATTGAAATAAAATAACATAAATAATCCTATGAATTGTATCGTCTAAAAAAACTGCAAATGTATTAACTACAATACTAGGAATTATTGTGAAACTGAAAAGCACGTCCATTTTTAAAGCTTTGTATTTATGTGACAGTGTTGTCGCGTCTTGGATAGTTTTCCGCATGGACGCTATTTAAGTTTCAGCGAATATTCGAATATGTAGATAGCAAACTACCATAAGCCCACCTACTAAAATAGTTATCTGAAAATATAGCAACCGTAGTTCTATATAATATTGTGTACCAAATAATTGTAATAATTAGGAAGCTATTATTGATTCTAGTGATATGAAAGAATGGAAGACAGCCAGATATTTCTCAACAGCTAACAAAACCAGGTGACATATTGCCAATCACCACGTTATAGTAAGTAGAGTTGACACAAGACATGAGTTTCGTCGTTAGCTTCAATCCAGATGCCGTCCGTAGTCAATGACACCGCCATCACAACACCATTCACTGCTGTCAGAAGATCGACTAACGTCAGACTTGTCATACCTGCCACAACTGTATTGGCGTTTGTCTCTAATCTATTGTTTATCAATATGGCGTAAAACTACAATGTTTTCCACTATAATGAAAATATATAAATCATCAAAGGTACATAGTGCTTAAATAAGAACATGATGGAACATCATAGGGTAGCCTACGATGTTCCATCATGTCCATATTTAAACACTGTAGGCCTATATGTACCTTTGATGATTTATATTATATTTATTCAGCAGTGTTAACGGCTAACTCCCTTCAATATCATAATGAAAATAGTTATACAAATTTAGAGAGTTAAACCACCACTAGAAAACAAACATATTTATTTCGCAACACACAGGTATATTTTGGTTTTAATGACCATTTTACAATTATAACATTTTACGATGTTTAAAAATTCACAATATTAACTATAAGATTACAAAATACAGATCCTGTTTCATTTCGAAATAACAGATCAATATACCTATCTTGTTTCATTTGAGTTGCCCAATTAGATTAATAGCATTTTAGAAGTAACTGTATTAAATGATTCAGTGTAATAAAAATGTATTGTCCATCACGTCACGATGTCAAATTACCCATGCTTTTTGACAATATTATTACAAATCATGATCATTGTTTTGTGGGAGTTGTTGTTTCAAGTAAAAGACCAAAGTCAATCATTTTGCGGTTTTTTAGGTCGACACAGCAACACAATAGTTTCTTGTCAATTTCCTATCGAAATTCATTAAACCACTGTAGTGCATAGGCTCTATATTGAATCTCAGCGACTCGGTGCTACCTGGTTCCAGATGACTATTTAAATTTCATGATTTCTTCAGTTTGCATTTTCTATACCTAATTTATCGGGACAGAAAATCACTGTTATTTTTAATGTAATAATCTAAATGAGCCCAACTAATCATTACCCTTTATAGGGATGTAGTATGCGTACAAATGCCGTAGGATTAACCTAAAGGTTAAAAAAGCAATAATCTTGCACGTGTGTTGTGTTTCAGCCGGTTTCTAGACAAGGAACGAGTTACGAGAGTAGCATGCAGATTGTCTCAGTAAGCGTAGTGTTTAATTGATTGTGTTATCATGCAACAATGCTTATATTGATAACTTTAGAGCACATATGAAATATGGTTCACGTCGAACAATTTTATCTAGATATACCTGTCTTGAAACTTGATACGATAATCCCCTAATTGCGTTCGATGCCAAGTTAGAGCCAGATAAACAGCCAGTCAGTTTCAGGCCGTCGACGTCACACGGTGGAAAGGCTTGTTTAATAAAACATCTACTGTATTTTACGAACCACTAGTACCAAGTGGTATTCGTTCAAAAAAAATTGTAAACTACTGTAGAGAAGGTGTGAGTTTCCAACCTAGCCGACCAGTACGAACCAACAACACAGTGCAGCAGCGTGTTCTATCGCAATCTAAGGAGTAGATTCTCAGGCCCTAGCTAAATTGACCTCCGATAAAAAACGAATTATTTTAATCGCTAGCTAGCATTCTTCCATTTAACAAAATATTGTTTTAATTTTCATTAAAACGTCTGTATACTTTATGGACCTTTCTGTCCTGTTTTGTAGTTTTTAGATCACTCAATTGTTGAAAGTCTAGCTTTGCGGTGTCAAATAATTAAAGTTGCTGACTTCCACACACTTTTTGATTTCGTCATCGTAAACATGTGCGCTCAACGACTGGCGTTGGTGGTAGTTCGTTGAAACTGAATTAATAGCGACTATTAAAGCAGAAATGGAAAAGATTGAATTGTCCATAAATAAATACAACAAATCTGATTTTATTATTAAGAAAAATATACATTGTCACTTTGAAAAACGTACGCAATCGGACTTTTTAACGTTATTACTTGGTCGATGATGCAAAGGGCAAAGGTCATTTGGTAATATCGACTATTCGTAAAACGGACGTTTGCTGGGTTTTTACCCATGATATTACAAATAATTTCTGAAAACCAGACTAATGAGATTATTTCGATGCTGTTAGCATTGTTGGAGTACGTTGTTGCCAGCCAGAAGATGATAATGGTGGTACAATACAACAACGCTGGCTTAGATGCCTACGTTACGTAATCGCGTCCTTGTAATCCGAGCCGACTTTACCGTTAAGCAAGTAAATTTACCGTTATTCTAGTAAAGTTAAGTCACTTAACTTAAGTGACTTAATTCCTTTATCTAGCTATAATTGAGTGGTTTACGTCGAACCTTTAACTAGTTAAGTGGATCTATATCTAAATAAAAGTTCGACGTGAACCAGGCAATGAAGTCTGAATAGGTCTAGACCTATTTTTAATTAGAACAGACCTAAGAAAACGCGTCTCGTTACGATTTTTAAACACTGAAACAGTTTCTTCTTATTAATACTATTGTGTAGGCCTAGGCTTCTCGGAAAGTATGACTACAAACAGCGTATATAATCGGATTTATAGCTGAATTAATATAAGATGACATAAAAGACCATAACTCAGTATTACATCAATATCTTCCAAATAATGTCAATGTATTAACTACAATACCAGGAATTGTGCAAGTGAAAAAGCCGCATGAAATCTAAGATGTCATTTTTAAAGCTTTGTAGTTCTGTCTCGGTGTCGTCACCGCGTCTTGGGTTGTTATCTGCATGGACGCTATTTGCCGAAAAGGTCTTCTAGTTTTAACGAATATTCGAATATGTAGAAAGCAAACAGCCGTAAGATAGACCTACCAAAGTAATCATCCAGACAAAAACATTCCATAGTTCTATAGCATGTGGTGTGCCAAATATTTGAGGAAGTACGTTGAAAACCCATATGATGATGATGATAACCTACTTCAAAATAATACTGTTGATTCTACTGAGATGAAAGAATGGATGAAAGACAGCCAGGTATCTTTCAACAGCTAACTGCACATGATGAGAGAGTGACAAGCACCAATTGTACTCAGTACAATTAGTGTTGTCAAGCATAGTATAGATGGACAGGAAGCACGGGTTCCGTCAACTTCCATCCAGATGCTTCAGTAGTCAATAGCACCATCATCACAACACCTTGTTAGAAGATCAACTAGCGCCAGACCTGTCACCACCGTGTTAGTGGTTGTCTGCAATGTATTCCTTGTCAATATAGCGTATAAAACTAAAATGTTTCATACTATAATGAAAATAGTTACAAAAATAAAAAGAGCTAAGCCACCACTGGAAAACAAACATATTTCTTCGACAACACGTATGTTGTTGCTGACTACCATTTTGCGATTATAAAGATTAAGCCTTTCACAACTAAAAACCCTGTTTAATTTTGAAGTAACACACCAATAGGCTTATTTTGTTCCATTTGACTAATAGCATATTAGTAGTAACAGTTTTAAATGATTCAATGTAATCAGAATTTGTTGTCCATCATGACACGATATAAAATTACACAAGCTTGTTTTGACAAAGCTTAATTATTATATGAGAGTTATTGTTCCAAATATAGGCTTATCACTTAAATGTTTTTGAGGACGGCAGAGCAGCACACCTGGTTCTTGTCAATTTTCTAATGAGTCCTTATACAAACTGCATCATACCATTGTAGAACAAAAAGGCTCTACATTTTGTGTTGCCTGGTTCAAGACGATTCTATTTAAATTAAGTTCAGTTCACCTTTTTTTCTGTGCTATTTTTAAAGATAAATAATTTAAACCGAACATTATTTTCATTTCATCCAATTATAATGATAAGAAAGACTATGTAGTGTTCCCGACAAACAGTGAAGGTATCGGTTATTTCTCTCCAGACAATGAACAGCGCAACGGTCTCGAGGTTTCTCTTTTTTAAACTGATAATAAATAACTTTTTTCTTCTTGTGCAACTGAAAACACGTCATTTTCAAAGCTTCGTGGTTCTTTCCCGATGTTGTCAAGACTTGGATTGTTATCTGCATTGATACTGTTTGCCACAAAGTTTCTCTAGTTTCAACGAACTCCTACTAAAATAATTACAGTATTTGAAAATATAACAACCGTAGTTCTATATAATATTGTGTACCAAATATTTGTAAAAACAGGTTGATGATGATAACCTTTTCTAGCAAGCTATTGTTGGTTCTATAGACTGATATGAAAGAATGGATGAAAGACTTCCAGAAAAAGATTGGCAGAATGCAAGAGTTCCGTCGTCAACTTCAATCCAGATGCCTCTGGTAGTCAATGTCAATTCTTATTTATTAGATACTGAACTCTTGGGTTTAGGGGTAACTTTTCCACTGCTACCAGTCTTATTAACCTACAAAATGATTTGAACTGAGGCTAATAAAAGAAATCTTGCAGGTATGGTTCTTATTTATGTTAAAAAAGAATTTTATACAGTTTATATAATTTTATATAACAAACTTAATGAAATGGGCTTTGATCAGGTTGTTGAACTCGATGGTGTTAAATCTCTTGGTATCAGGGGTGGCGTCAGGATTTGCCCGACGAGGAGGCCGAGGTCCCCGACGTGGGGGGGGGGGCCTTTTGGATCAGACGATTGATTCTTTCCTTGTCACAGTTAGATATATTTCCTCCCCAACCCACAATACAATAGCTCCAGACACTTAAAATTACAGAATTATAAAAGATACCTAAAATTTTACTGCACACATTAAAAGACCTAAGCTTACGAAGACAATCATCCCATGTGAGAGTGTTATATAATATTACGCCTAAATATTTATATGACTTGACCTGCTCAATTTCAGTACCTTTAATAATAATTTGATCTAATAGTGGCTTATTTTTACGAAATCGATAATCATTTCCTTAGTTTTCATTGTGTTAAGCTGTAAATAATTAGCATCACAATAGTTGACGAATCTTTCAATTTCATTATAATAGTTAGAAAAATCATTATTTCTAATTAGACCAATTGTTTCTGTATCATCAGCGAACTTAATAACGGGTACACTTTCATGTGAAGACCTGTAGTCCGATATATATAATGTATAACCAAATGAAGCAAACACTGTTCCCTGTGGAAAACCTGTGTTAGTAGCTATAGTATCTGATTTTACATCATTACTGAGTTTAATATATTGAGTACGATTAGTAATGAAATTAAGAACTAAGCAGATTAAATTAAAAGGAATATTTATGATAATCATTTTGTCAACTAAAATATGCGGTTCGATGGTATTGAATGCGGAGGAGAAAGCATAAAACATAATTCTGTCTCTTATACACATCTAGATGTGTATAAGAGACAGCGTCTGTATACTTTATGGACCTTTCTGTCATGTTTTTTTTTATGTAGTTTTTAGATCGATCAACTGTGTTGTTTACATGCACTTCGCGAAAATCTAGCTTCGCTGTGTCAAATAAGTTGCTGACTTCAACACACTTTTTTATTTCGTCATCGCTCATTTTAACGACTGGCGTTAATTGAATTGTCAATAAATAAATACAACAAATCCGATTTTATTATTAAGAATAATATACATTATCACTTTGAAAAACGTACGCAATCAGACATTTTGACGTTATTACTTGGTCGATGATGCAAAGGGCAAAGGTCATTTGTAATATCAACTATTCGTAAAAAGGATGTTTGCTGGGTTTTCACCCATGATTACAAATAATTTCTGAAAACCAGACTACTTTGCTGCTGTTGTTAGTATTGTTACGTTGTTGCCTGTCTCTTATACACATCTAGATGTGTATAAGAGACAGATCGTAATCAGTTATACCTATCAAG